>NC_069010.1:2156363-2159222 GCF_001194135.2 Octopus bimaculoides
CTATATAATTCATTTTTTATTTTTTTATTTCCTGTTTTGGATGTTCTGGTAGCTGCAAGTAAAAGCAGATAATGTTATTTCACTCTTTTTGGAGCTTATCAATGCAACTTGGGATCATGAAACTACATGGCCTATGTTTATTTAAAACTATATATACGATTGATTTTCTTTTCACCTTTTTTTTTTTTTTTTTAAACAGTGGAGAAAAGAAATGAAGAAAGTGAGAGAGGGAGAACAATGAAAGCCCCTGAGTCATTTACAATTAAAATTATCATTAACATTATATTGAGTACGATCGATATTTTCTATTTCCTTTACTTTTAACAGTGGAGGAGGAATAGATTTCCCTTAGTGCCAAGGAGGATCTTTAGAAATAGTTGATAGTTTCCATTATGTAGGTGACCAAATTAGCAGTGGTGGAGGATGATCTGAAAGCATAGTTGCTAGAATAAGAACCAGCTGGACAAAGTTCAGAGAGCTATTAGTTTTGCTGCTAACAAAAGGCCTTTCCCTCAGAGTGAATGGCAGATTGTATGGTGCTTGTGTGTGAACAACTATGCTTCATGGCAGTGAAACATGGGCTACTGTGACTGGGGATATGTGAACACTTGAAAGAAACAAAGCCAACATGCATATTGGATGTGCAATGTCAGTGTGCATGCATGACAAAGTGTAAATGTGCTGAGAGAAAAATTGGGTATAAGAGGCATCAGATGCGGTGTGCAAGAAGAAGGCTTTGGTCAGCCCAAGGCTATTGGAGAAGATACTTGCCCAAGGTGCCATGCAGTGGAACTCAACCCAGAAATGTGTGGTTGGGAAGCAAGCTTCTTGCCACAGAGCCATGCCTGCACTTATATACCTTTACCATCTCATTCTCCTCTCTCCCTTCTCTCTCTCTTTTCTCCCTCTTCTCTCTCTACTCACCTTTCTACTTCCTCTCTCTCTCTCTCTCTCTCTCTCTTCTTTCTCCCTCCTCTCTCTCTCTTCTCTCTTTGGGGACGGGCTGGATATGGCCTTGTTTCGAACATAAAAGAAGTAGAACGTGTTGACTGGATATAGCTGGTTTGAATGCCAAAGGGTTAAATATTACCATCAGTCCCTATCTAACATTAGTGAACTTTAAGTCACAATGCTTCTTATAAATAGACAAATATTACTCACACACAAAGCCAAATGAGGAAACCTTATATACGCATAAAAATTCTAACCACCCTCCATCTACAACAAGGGATCTTGCCGCAAGCTAAGTAGAAATATTTGTGAGTTAACTTCGGTAACATTTTCAATAAAACATGCTTCTTTTACAATAATGAATTAGTATGAGCAAGCTTTTGTGGGCAACTTGTATTCAAGAAACTTCTTCCACACAACAGAAAAAGGAAGACAGGAAAAGGATTTAACCAAACAATATTTACCACCCATGCACAAATACAACAAACTCTGTAACACTCACAATGTTAAGATCAGCTAGACTTGCCTAGATGATATTGCTTTCCAGATCTCTGCATAACCTACAAAACACAAAAAAAAATAAGATGCTAGACATCTTCCACCACAATAGCAAAATAGTAACTGTAGAAAATATTTATTTAAAAGTATATTTATTATTTAAAAATAATATTTTGTAAAATAATGTGTGTATCTGTTTGTATGTGTGTATATATGTACACATACATATGTATAAATAATATGTGTTTGGGTATGCTTAGATACATAAATATGTAAAAATATTTACGTGCATATGTGTGTGTATACATATATACAAATATAAATAAATGTACATACACACACACAATATATATATAAATATATATATATTCATTCATAACTATAGTTATATTTGTGATGTATGTATGCATGTGTATATGTACATATAAACATAAACACACACACAAACAATACATAGATCTTAATATTGCTTCATTTCCTATTATATACCAAAAAATACTTTAAAATATACAAAATCAAAGATCCTTAAAAAAGAAGCAAGATGTTTCAAAAAAACGAAATTGGTACGCAAATACAGAGAGAGGTACTAACAAATGGCAGCAGCAGCAGCGGCAGCGGAGTCGGTAGTGGTGGCAGTAGTAGTAGTAGTAGTAGTAGTAGTAGTAGTAGTAGTGAATAGCAACAACAATTATGAAAACAGTAATTTTAGCAACAACAATACCTAGGTAATGTTTATGAGGACGATGATGATATTGATGATGATGATTATCATGACTTCGACGACGACGATGATAATAATAATAATAATAATAATAATGATGATGATAATAATAATAATAATAATAATAATAATAATGGCAATAATAAGGATAATGGAAGTAATCACTATATTACTAAAATAATAAAGATGGAAATAATAATAATAATAATAATAAAGAAGAAGGAGGAGGAGGAGGAGGTGGAGGGCAAGAATGAAAACAGTAACAACAACAGTTATAATAATGTTTATAGCCATATCAACAGTAACCACATCGACAATAAACACAACAAACAAAAACGCTAATAATGATATATAACAACAACAATAATAATGAATAAATAACAATGTATAACAGTAATAATAATAATAATAATAATAATAATAACAACAATAACGACAGCAACCACCACAACTCCAAAAACAACAACAAATAATAATAATAATAATAATAACAATAATGATAATAATAATAATAATAATAATAAAATATTTCCGAGAATTGCAAAGCATAAACAAAATGCCACAAGAATTATTTCTGAGAAAAAAAAAATTTTTATATTTTCTTTCTTTCTTTCTTTATTTTATTTTATTTTCAAATTATTAATTTTTGTGTTTTGTTTTGTTTGTTTTTTTTATTTTGTCTTTATTTC
>NC_069010.1:2160216-2161856 GCF_001194135.2 Octopus bimaculoides
ATATATATATATATATATATATGAGGGGATGCTGTAAACTTCCTGGCTTTGGGCAAAAAAAAATGCAGGAGGATCAGTTAATTATGATTTTATTCAACATATTCCCCTCTTAGATTCACGCACTTTTTGGCAGTGGTCCTTCAGTTTTCCTAAGCCCTGTAAAAGAACTTGGTAATTTGGGCCTCCAACCAGTTCTTTCACGATAGCCTTAAAGCCAGGAACTCTTCAACCCTCCTTATATGTATGTATATATGTATGTATGTATGTACGTACACAGACATGAAAGAAGTAAATAGACACCCTTATAATCATTAAAATTTCTTTAAATCTGAAATTATGCATTCAAATTATTTGTTAGTTATTATAATGTGAACATTTAATATTTAGTAGGCATATTTAATATGCTTAATAGGGGTCCTTTCAATGCAAGGACCCAATTAGGCATGTTACTGATCAGATGGTGAATATTCTCTTGCGGAATTTCTTGCTAAGTTTCATGCAATAATCTCAAAAGAGCTGGCTTTGAAGATGCTTTCTTGTTCTGTTTATGTAATGTCCTGTCCATTATGCCTCAGAGGTATTCTATAGGGTTCATATCTGGTGATTGGTTTGGGTATGGAAGCTTTCTAATGCCATTCTTTTCCAACAAACCTTGGAAAAATTTACAACAGGTATATAGTCCATTTTTGTATTATAGTGCATTGTTGTACCATTCAAAACTTTTTATTCTTTATATATATATATATATATATATATATATATATATATATATACATATATATACATACATACACACATATATATATATATTTATGTGTGTGAGTGTGGGTCTTTTGTGTCTGTTTGTCCCCCCACCATCACTAGACAACTGATGTTGATGTGTTTATGTCCCTGTTACTTAGCAGTTCAGCAAAAGAGACTGATAGAATAAATATTAGGCTTACAAAGAATAAAACTTGGGGTTGATTTCTTTAAGGTGGTGCTCCAGCATGGCCTTAGTCAAATGAATGAAACAAGTAACAGAATAAAAGAAAAGAAGAGAATAATTGTCCTTTACAGCAGTGCTACTCAAAGTGCTGGTCTGCGGACAGGTACCAGTCCATGGACCGGCGCCGGTCTGTGAGTCATCAGCTGCCGGTACACAGCAAGCTTCCAGAAAAGAAACATTATAAAATGCTTATGTAATATTGTATTATTTGTTTACAAAATAAATATAAGAGTATATTCATTATATACTCTCATTTACTCGTTTCAGTCATTTGACTGTAGCCATGCTGGAGCACCGCCTTTAGTCGAGCAAATCGACCCCAGGACATATTCTTTGGGAGCCTAGTACTTATTCTATCGGTCTCTCTTTTGCCGAACCGCTAAGTTACGGGGACGTAAACACACCAGCATCGGTTGTCAAGCGATGTTGGGGGGGACAAACACAGACACACAAACACACATGCACATATATATACATATACATATATACGACAGGCTTCTTTCAGTTTCCGTCTACTAAATCCACTCACAAGTCTTTGGTCGGCCCGAGGCTATAGTAGAAGACACTTGCCCAAGGTGCCATGCAGTTGGACTGAACCTGGAACCGTGTGGTTGGTAAGCAAGCTACTTACCACACAGCCACTCCTGCAATT
>NC_069010.1:2162144-2164077 GCF_001194135.2 Octopus bimaculoides
AGCCATGGTCCTGCTTCGGTGCATCATCGTTCCATTAAATGTGTTTATGGGGAGAAAAATACTGATAAACACCAATACGTGTCAGAGTGACAAAGAAACGAGGAAAATATCAGGTGGTCGTGATATGTGCTAAAAACAACAGTTAAAATCACTCTCAAAATAAATTTTTCGTTTTTTGTTGCATAATCATATGAATTCCCACGCATAGAAAACAAACGCACAAAAATTTTCTGAAGTTTCCAAGAAATAACAAAGTTATGATGAGATATTTTGAGGTGCTTAAACCAGAATTCTACCCCCTCTTCTTTTATATTCTTATTCAGGCCTTTTTTTTTTTTTGTTTCTTTGCTCTTTTAGAACATCAATCATTTCTTGTAATTTCTCACTGCTGTCTGCCAATAAAGCCGTATCATCAGCATATCTAATATTGTTAATGTTTATGTTAATGACTACAAATCCTTTGATTTCATTTGATTTGCTGACTATAAATTCAGTATAGATATTAAATAGGCATGGTTATAAAACACATCCTTGTCTTATGCCTCTTTTGATCTTTGCTGGTTCTGAAAAGTTCCTGCTCTTCTCTAACGGCTGATTTTTCTCTTTTGCCTCTTTTTTTTTTTTTTTTTTTTTTTTTTTGATTCCAATATAACACATATTATATTAAGGTGACAAGCTGGCAGAACCATTAGCTGTTGTTGGCACTCCGTCACTTACGACGTCGAGGGTTCCAGTTGATCCGATCAACGGAACAGCCTGCTGCTCGTGAGATTAACGTGCAAGTGGCTGAGCACTCCACAGACACACATACCCTTAACGTAGTTCTCGGGGAGATTCAGCGTGACACAGAGTGTGACAAGGCTGACCCTTTGAATTACAGGCACAACAGAAACAGGAAGAAAGAGTGAGAGAAAGTTGTGGTGGAAGAGTACAGCAGGGTTCGCGACCATCCCCTGCCGGAGCCTCGTGGAGCTTTAGGTGTTTTCGCTCAATAAACACTCGCAACGCCCGGTCTGGGAATCGAAACGGCGATCCTATGACTGCGAATCCGCTGCCCTAACCACTGGGCCATTGCGCTTCCACAGAACCATTAGCACACTGGGCAAAATGCACAGCAGTATTTCGTCTGTCTTTACATTCTGAGTTCAAATTCTGCTGAAGTCAACTTTGCCTTTCATCATTTTAGGGTCGATAAAATAAGTACCAGGCATACACTGAGGTCGATGTAATCAACTTGGCTCCTTCTTCCAAAACTGCTGGCCTTGTGCCAAAATTTCAAACCAATATAACACAGATAATTATGATATCCTTGTGCATGGTGCAGTGGTTAGAGCATCGGGCTCACAAACATATGGTAGTGAGTTCAATTCCCGGACCGGGTTGTGTGTTGTATTCTTGAGCGAGTCACTTTATTTCACATTGCTCCAGTTCACACTCAGCTGTAGAAATGAATTGCGATGTCACAGATGCCAAGCTGTATCGGCCCCTTTGCCTTTCCCTTGGATAACATCAAGGGTGTGGAGAGGTGACTGCTGGATTTGTGACTTGCAGGGGAACTCACTAGATCCAATCCCATGATCAGTCATGACCAAAGGGGGGGGGGGTTCTTTACTCTATCTATATATATGCTACCAGATATAGTTAAACAGGGATTGAAACATGACTGATGTTGCATTTAGCTGGTAGACCGGATAAAAATTTGTTGTTTGCAATAGAGGCAATATTAATTGAATATGGCATGGGTGTGGCTGTGCAGAAAGAAGCTTGCTTCGCAAACACATGGTTCTGGTTTCAGTCCCACTGCGTGGCACCTTGGTTAAGTTTCATCGACAATAGCCTCAGGCTGACCAAAGACTAATGAGTGGATTTGGTAGACAGAAGCCTGTCGTGTATATATATATATATATATATATATATATATATATATATATAT
>NC_069010.1:2164737-2165316 GCF_001194135.2 Octopus bimaculoides
AAGAAATACCTTAAATAAATGAGATGTGAAGCTGATAGCTCTAAAGTCAGAGCACTCAGTGGCCATAGATTATTCCAGCAAGGTGATAAATACCAAAAATCGGAAATCTTCAAGGAGGTGTCCAAAGTCATAAATGTCATTGGAAAGTTCTGTGAATTTGTCATCACCGTAATCCTCAAGTGTTTTCAATAATTCTTGTTATTGTGTCAGGGGCCCTTGAGTTTTCCTGTTTTCCTCGTCATCTTCTTGCTGGTCTTAATAGATGTTTTGAAGTCGGAGGTGGAACATGGTGTCAAGAAGATTAGAAGGGGAAAAAGGTGAAGCCCCCAGGGCTCAGCACAAATAACGTGTGAAATGTTATAGCCATTACAAGCTTATGGTATCGACAGATTCACAGATGTGTACACGCGCACGCGTGCGCATGCACATACACAGACACAGACACACAAACACACATGCACGGATATAGATACATATATATACACCTACTTATATATGTATGCTATGTATGCATATACACATACACACATGTATATGTATACATACATATATATATATAAATATATATATATATATATA
>NC_069010.1:2165326-2167975 GCF_001194135.2 Octopus bimaculoides
TCTGCCTGTCTCTGTTTCACTTGTTAACTCTTGTGGGTTCGAAGAAGGAGTGCTATGATAGTAGCAGTGTTAATTGGTCGGGTGTCCTAACATTGACCTGTTGATGGACTTGTTTTGAAGTCGGAGGTGGAACATGGTGTCAAGAAGATTAGAAGGGGAAAAAGGTGAAGCCCCCAGGGCTCAGCATTATAAACAATACAGTGATCTGTATTGTTTATAATGTTTGCGTGGGTGTTATTCTAGACAGCAGTAGTAGTACTAAAGTAAGGGAGGAGGTGTATGAATGTATATGTGTACATATATATATATATATATAATACACACACACACAACACACACATATACAGGGTGTTCCAAAAGTCACTGATGGGTTTCAATTTTTGATAACTTTCTTAACTTTACAAATAAATGCATGAAATTTTGCTACAGTATAAAGGAAATAATGGAAATTAATATACCTAAGTCAAATTTTGCAACACCACTACATCACATCTGAAAAATGACATCTTTTAAATGGCAGCCATTCTTGGCTTCGCCCACCCGTGCTCTTTCCAAAACTTGCACCACAATACCCTGAAGAGTTTCAGACCCCACTTCTCTGATTTCTCTACTGATGTTCTCCTTCACTTGCACCAGGGTCTCCAGTTTGTTGACATAAACACTCTCTTTCGGGCATCCCCACAAGAAAAAATCCGGGCTAGTCAAGCCTGAGGAATGTGAAGGCCAGTTGACATTGCTGTAGCAGGAGATTATTCTCTCTCCAAAGCACTGCTGTAGCAACTGCATTGTTTCTCTTGTGGTATGAGCAGTTGCCTCATCTCCCTGGAACTGTGTGTGAGGTCTCTACTTTGAGTGGCCTTCCTGTTCCTCAGATTTGACTAGCCCAAATTTTTGCTTGTGGGGAAACCTGAAAGAGAAGGTTTATGTCAAGAAACCAGAGACCTTGGTGCAACTGAAGGAGAACATTGATAGAGAAATCAGAGAAGTAGGGTCTGAAACTCTTGAGGGTGTTATGGTGCAAGTTTTGGAAAGAGCATGGGCATGCAAAGCCAGAAATGACAGTCATTTAAACGATGTCATTTTTCATATGTGATGTAGCGGTGTTGCAAAATTTGACTTGTGCATATTAATTTCCATAGTGGGACACAATACTCGATTTAACAACAAATTAAAAGCACCCACTACACTCTCTGAGTGGTTGGCATTAGGAAGGGCATCCAGCTGTAGAAACTCTGCTAAATCAGATTGGAGCCTGGAGTAGCCATCTGGTTCACCAGTCCTCAGTCAAATCGTCCAACCCATGCTAGCATGGAAAGCGGACGTTAAACAATGATAATGATGATGATGATGTAAACACACACACACACACACACACACATTAGGTGGAAGAATGACTATGTGGTTGAGATGTTTGCCTCCCAAGCACATGGTTCCTTATTCAGTCCCTCTGCATGGTACCTTGGGTAAGTGTTTTCTATTGCAGCCCGGGCCAACAACAGGTCTGTGACACAATTTGGTAGACAGAAACTGCAGCATTGGTCATAAGAAAATGACCGAAAAACATGTTTATAAGGAAGGGCTGTTTGCTTCACATGCCTCATGTGCTAATTCTGCCTATAAGAAAGGAACAAATAATACAATGTGGCGCAGGTCATAAAACCCGGGCAACGCCGAGGTGAGGTATGTAGAACATGTCGGGAGGAATGCTTCAAGCACGGGTTGCTAGAAGATGGAGCACAGTGTCATACAACGCTGGCAGAGGGCGCCCAAAAGTCTCAAAGTATTGTTTGCAGTGATATTGCAAACATGCATGTCATGTGATCCCAGTTCTTTGTGGTTCAAGTACAGAGATGTGGAAAGGGAGATAACATCTTCATACCAAAGATTCCCCTTATTCTGTCAGAAGCAGAAATCCCCTTTACTTTCAGGTGGCTGCAATTTCTTGTTCGTGTAAGTTTTGCGACATCCAGCAACAAATCACAGGGGTAAATGCACTCTGTGGCAGGACTTCACCTGGAGGACTCATTAGCAGCGCTGCCGAAGTTGGTAAGTTTGTATAGTTTTGTATGTTTTTACCGAAAAATTGACCGCATTGTATGTTTTAGAGATTTTTAAATTTCAATATTCTTTCTTTCCCATATGTATTTTCATAAATTTCAAGTCATTACACACCCATTTATTTCAAATTTTCTAAGAAAAACCAGTATTTTTCTCTATTTTTGTGATTATCACGTATTTCAAAAATATTTTGTAGGTTTTTGTGAATTTTGGTATGTTTTGGCATGGAATTCTTCACAATTTTCAAAGAAGCTTTGACGGTGCTGGCCATTAGACTAGAAAATAAGTGTTCTTAGAATGACAAAGCATACACACCCTGAGCAACACTGGGTACCTCTGCTAGTATATATATATATATATGTGTGTGTGTATATATCATCATCATCATCATCATCATCGTTTAACGTCCGCTTTCCATGCTAGCATGGGTTGGACGATTTGACTGAGGACTGGTGAAACCGGATGGCAACACCAGGCTCCATTCTGATTTGGCAGAGTTTCTACAGCTGGATGCCCTTCCTAACGCCAACCACTCAGAGAGTGTAGTGGGTGCTTTTACGTGTCACCCGCACGAAAACGGCCACGCTCGCC
>NC_069010.1:2169727-2170816 GCF_001194135.2 Octopus bimaculoides
TATATATATATATATATATATATATATATATTGCCCAGAGGGGGTTAAACATAGAGGGGACAACAAAGGATAGAAGACAAAGGAATTAAGTCGATTACATTGACCCCAATGTGTAACTGGTAGTTATTTAATCAAACCTGAAAGGATGAAAGGCAACGTCAACCTTGACGGAATTTGAACTCAGAACATAGTGGTAGACAAAATACCACCAAGCATTTCACCCGGCATGCTAATGATTCTGCCAGCTTGCCACCCTAGTATATATATATATTAAAATTAATCAAAGGACATACTGTGTATGTCTACCTGCTGGAAATAATAGTCAAAACTCTTATTTAAATCGCCAAAATATACTGATGATAACTACAGAAATCAATTGTCTGAAGGCAAACAGGCTAAGACAATCTCCCAATGTACAGTCAAGTATTTGAACTCATGTGGATCAGTTTCTGCACTGGCAAAAATAGCCTCAGCTTCCTCACCATGCATTACCAAGATAGGGACTCCTTGATTGTATATATGTGTATATATATACATATATATATATCTTTACTCTTTTACTTGTTTCAGTCATTTGAATGCAGCCATGCTGGAGCACCGACTTTAGTCGAGCAAATCGACCCCAGGACTTATTCTTTGTAAGCCTAGTACTTATTCTATGGGTCTCTTTTGCCGAACCGCTAAGTTATGGGGACGTAAACACACCTGCATCGGTTGTCAAGCGATGTTGGGGGGACAAACACAGACACACAAACACATGCACACACATATACATATGTACATATATATGATGGGCTTCTTTCAGTTTCCGTCTACCAAATCCACTCACAAGGCTTTGCTCGAGGTACCATGCAGTGCGACTGAACCTGGAACCATGTGGTAGGGAAGCAAGCTTCTTACCACAAAAACAGTCCTATGACATAAACATGACACATGACAAGTCACACACATACTCACGTGCACACATGAACACGCTCACACACACACATAGATAAAAATATATACATATATGTGGTGTGTGTATGTACATACATGTGTATACAGAACTGTATACATACATACATACATACATATATATATATATATATA
>NC_069010.1:2170916-2171452 GCF_001194135.2 Octopus bimaculoides
AAATACTTAGTATTAATAATGAAATATACCGGTAATAACAAGTACAAAACCGAAATGTATGACCTGGGTAGAGAAGTCTTGGGTTTGATAACAGGAACTTATACATATCATTCATTTCACTGAATTTGAATAAACTGTTCGCATTCCATGAGGCAGGTGAGCCCTACCATGTGGGATAGTAGTTAGTATCTTCTGTCTCTCTCAGGTAATAATATTAGGTCTATGGGTCCTTGTTGTCTGTTGGGTAAGAAGTGGATATAGATTTTTTTTTCATAGGATTTCAAAGGAACGTTCCACCCATAATCTTGGAGTTGGAATGTAGCAATATGTGTGTACAAATGTAAGTGAGGTTGCCTGTATGTGTGCATGTGTGTATATATACATACACAAATATATATATATATATATATATATATATATATATATATATATATACATACACACATATATATGGAAATATATACATATATATTTATAAATATATATGTATATATATATATATGTGTGTGTGTGTATATATATATATATATATATAT
>NC_069010.1:2174232-2175635 GCF_001194135.2 Octopus bimaculoides
ATATATATATATATATATATATATACACACAAATATCTATACATACACATACATATATATATGCATATGCAAATACATATACATATATGTGTGTGTGTGTATATATATATATATATATATGTGTAAAGAAAGAGAGAGTGAAAGAATAGGAGACACCTATCTAATTGTATTTATGCATATATATATCTATATATTTGAATGTATGTATGTATGTATGTATGTATGTATTTCTGATGATCTAAGAAATTTGTGTAGTGAGGTATAAAATTATTACCCCTTGCAAATATATGTGTATGTATATATATATATATACATATATATATATATATATATACACATACATATATGTATATGTGCATATGTATATACATATGTATATATAGCTATGTGTGTGTGTGTATATTTATATAGACACACACACATATATATTATATATCATCTATGTGTAGGTATGCATGTGTGTATATAGAATAAGCAATATTCTACAGAATGCAATAATATATACACGCCTGTATGTATATATATATATATATATATGTGTGTGTGTGTGTGTGTGTGTGTGTGTGCGTATGTGTGTGCGTGTGTGTTAATATATGTAATTAAATATATATAAACATACACACATATATCACATGCCTGAGATTGTATGTGTAGTGTACATGCATGTGAGTGTTCATGTGTGTGCATGTATGTGTATGTTTGTGTGCATGTGTGTGTATGTGTATGCATGTGTGTGTGTATGCGTGTGTGTGTGTATGTGTGTGTGTGTTATCTGCATTCATCCAGCAGCCAGCAGTGCTGCATAACACAATGAAGGCCGGCTAGTAATGCTGATGTCTTGGTTCAAGTTTGTTTAGTGAGGGCAATGGTGAAAATGGTTGGGGTAGGTCGGTGCGGTGGCATTGGGAGGTCTGGTTGGGGGGTGTGGTGGTGGCTGGGATGTGGTCAGTGAAATAAGCTGACTCATCACCCAGGAATGTGTTTCCAGACTGAATCAGTGATTGCTGGGGCGGGTTTAATTCTATGTGTGTAGAGGGATATGTCGGGGTGGGGGGGTGTCAATTTGATTGTTTAACCCCAGGTCAGTTGTGATGGAACAAAACTGGGATCAAAGGGGTTCTACTAAAAAAAAAACCCCAAAAAAAACATGACCATCACGTCTGAATTTTGATTTATATATGTAGGAACTTAGGATCGCATTATCCGATGTCTTTGTTTTCTTAGATGAATATGAGGTGTGTGAGATGAGGGAGATTTGGCTGCTATTTCTAGCACTCTGATTGACCAGGTTAATGTTCCTGACATCAGTGTAGTAGTATTGGTCGTTGTGGCGTAGGTGGTAGTATGTAGTTTGGTGCATGGTATGTGGTGATACATGTAGCTGTTATTTCTAGCATTTTGAT
>NC_069010.1:2175645-2177619 GCF_001194135.2 Octopus bimaculoides
CCAGGTTAATGTTCCTGACATCAGTGTAGTAGTATTGGTCGTTGTGGCGTAGGTGGTAGTATGTAGTTTGGTGCATGGTATGTGGTGATACATGTAGCTGTTATTTCTAGCATTTTGATTGACCAGATAAATGTTCCTGACACCAGTGAAGTAGTATTGGTGGTTGTGGTGTAGGTGGTAGTATGTAGTTTGGTACATGGTGTGTGATGATGCATGTAGCTGTTATTTCTAGCAGTTCTAGTGGCCACTTAAATACTCCCATTGTTGCTTATGGTGTAGTGTTGGTTGTAGTGGTGTAGGTGGTAGTGTGTGTGAGTGTGTGTGTGTATGTTTGTTTATGTATTGTGTGTGTAGTGCTGTGTGGCTGTTATTTCTAGCATTTTGAGAAACCACTTAGATGATCCCAGCGTCAGCGTAGGTGGTAGTGTGTGTATGTGTATGCATGTGTGCATATGTATGTATGTGCATGTTTGGTGCTATTTGTGGCTGTTATTTCTAGCATTTTGAGAGACCACTTGGAAACTCCTAGCATCAATATTAATGTGGTGTAGATGATTGAGTGTGAGTATGTGTGTATAAGTATGTGCATGTATATCTATATGTATGTGTATGTGTATCTATATGTATGTATATCTATATGTGTGTGACTGTATGTCTATGTGTGTGTTGTACTGATTCTAGCTGTTATTTCTAGCATTTTGAGAGACCACTTGGAAACTCCTAGCATCAATATCAATGTGGTGTAGATGATTGAGCGTGAGTGTGTGTGTATAATTATGTGCATGTATATCTATATGTATGTGTATGTATATCTATATGTGTGTGACTGTATGTCTATGTGTGTGTTGTACAGTTTCTAGCTGTTATTTCTAGCATTTTGAGAGACAACTTAGAGGTGCCCTGCATCGTGTAGGTGGTAGAGTGTGTGTGTGTGTGTGTGTGTGTGTGTGTGCAGTATACAATTTTGTGTGTGTATGCATGCATGTGTGTGTGTGAAGTATACAATTTAGTGCGTGTATGTGTGTGCACGTGCATGCGTTTGTGTGTGTATAGAATTTAGTGTGTGTGTGTGTGTGTGTTATGTATATTGAATGAAGCTGTATGCGTATGGAGGTGGTGGTGGTGGTGGTGGTGATTTGTCGGTGGGTGGGGTGGAGAATTATTTTGCTTTTAGTGTTAAGAGATAGAGATTGCTGTAAATATCATAGGACACACAGACACACACCAAAACCAGCCAGCCAGCCAGCCAACCACTCAGCCAACCAGCTAGACAATAGTAAAGAGGTAAATGAGGGAATGGGTGGTGGTGGTGATGGTGGTGGTCATGGTCGGCTCGGGTGGTTTCGGTATGTTCTCTTTACACAACACCCACACAGGATCTTTTTTCTTTTGTCTCTCTCTCTGTCTTTCTCTCATTCTGTCACCTTGTCACAAGCATGCGTGTGTGCGTGTGTACATGCATGTGTGTGTGTGTACATGCATGTGTGTGTGTGTGTGTGTACATGCATGTGTGTGTGTGTACATGCATGTGTGTGTGTGTGTGTGTGTACATGCATGTGTGTGTGTGTGTGTGTGATTCACAGTGGTCTGCTCATTGTTATTGTCAGAGCCGTCATCATCATCATCATCATTGTCATCATTGATGTTGTTGATGCCGTTGTTGTTGTTGTTGTTGTTGATGTTGTTATCGCTGTCAGCATCAGTTGTGCTGTTAACCAATAAAGGGAGGCTGAAAATAAAAGAGAGAAGAAGTGTCAGATGGTATAGTGTGTATGTGTGTGTGTGTGTATATATATACACACATACACACATATGTAAACACATACACATATACATAGAAATATATTATATATATACATACATATATATATATATATATATATATATATATATATATATATATATTAAGTGTATATTCACACACATAAATACATTTGTATATACATGCATACACATATATGAGTATCTATCTGT
>NC_069010.1:2178147-2179514 GCF_001194135.2 Octopus bimaculoides
TATATATATATATATATATATACATATATATATATGTATGTATGTATGTATGTATGTATGTTTGTATATGTATGTAAATATAATAGTTAAGGATGTGCCAAAGGATTGCCTAGATAACAGATACATACAATAATAAGTGCCCAGAATGAACCCAGTGCCTAAACTCCGAAGTCAAGTGCTGGGATGTTGGATGCACATAAGAACTGGCTTAATGTAGTATGTTGGTCAAGCTGATGCAGGTATAATGCAACAAAATATGAGCAGGCACTTGCATGGCATCAAATCATTCAACAACAGCATATTTCTATAACATATTGAAGGAAAACCAGAAAACCAGGAAATATCTAGTATCTAGAAGTTTGTAGTTATTTGGCATAAATAAGTATCCTCCATGAGATAGAAAAGAACTCAATAAGACCTTGGTTTTGATTTAAACTAGACTAGAAAGTAAAATCCATGAGAGTTGCTGAGAAAAAAAAATTGCCTGTAGTACTTTACAGCTGTTTCTAGGAGAGTTGCGTTTTTGATGCAGATCTGTGTATTTTTGTCCACAGCACAGAATGCTGTATGTAACCAATCACATTGTTGAAGAAAAATATATAGATTTTGTATATCTTTGTTCTTTCTGCAAGGCATAATATAAATGTGTTATCAATTTATTTGATATCACACGACAGCCTATTGTCATTATGGTTTATGATATATTCATTTATTCTTTACTTTTTTACTTGTTTCAATCATTTGAATGTAGCCATACTGGAGCACCACCTTTAATCAAACAATTAACCTCAGGACTTATTCTTTGTAAGCCTGGTACTTATTCTATTGGTCTCTTTTGCTGAACTGCTAAGTTATAGGGATGTGAACACACCAACATCAGTTGTCAAGCGATGGTGGGTTGGTGGGACAAACACAGGCACACCATTGATGGTTGCTTTCTAGCGTAAAGGATGTCCACTTAGTGGTCATCCCTTCTCACATGTATGTAATATATATAAAGGGTTTCTTACAGTTTCCACTTACCAAATCCATTCACAAGGCTTTGGTCAGCCCACGGCTGTAGTGGAAGACACTTGTGCAAGGTACAATGCAGTGGGACTGAACTCGGATCCATGTGGTTGGGAAGCAAGCTTCTTACCACATAATCACACCTGTGCCTATATCTATCTCTGTCATATATCTTTGTCCCCCCACCATCACTTAACAACCAATGTTGGTGTGTTTACGTCCCCGTAACTTAGCAGATCGGTAAAAGAGACCAATAGAATAAGTACTAGGCTTACAAAAAATAAGTTTTGGGGTTGATTTGTTTGACTAAAGGCAGTGCTGCAGCATGGCCACAGTCAAATGACTGAAACAAGTAAAAA
>NC_069010.1:2179724-2181937 GCF_001194135.2 Octopus bimaculoides
CCGTAACTTAGCAGATCGGTAAAAGAGACCAATAGAATAAGTACTAGGCTTACAAAAAATAAGTTTTGGGGTTGATTTGTTTGACTAAAGGCAGTGCTGCAGCATGGCCACAGTCAAATGACTGAAACAAGTAAAAAAATAAAAGATTATATATATATATGCTATAAGCTCGTATTGGAGGTCGCTTGTATTTTGAAGTCGATATTTAAGGGACTTACCTAAGGGCACAGTACCAGTTGCTGCACTGTCTACAGGGGAGGGAGGACTGTTGGCAACTTCTGTGGTGGTGGCCACTAGAGTGTGCAGATGTCTACACGTCTGGCAACAGACTCTGGACTGTCTATAAGTGTCGTAGTAGATACAGTTTGAAGCCAGGCATTGGTCACTGCGGTCACCAAACTCACAGTCTGGAAGAAGAAAATAGAAAAGGATATAGTTAGAGAGAGAGGGGGGGAGAGTGTGGAGAGAGGGGATGAAGGAGAAGAGAGTGTAAACAGACAAGAAGAGGATTTAGAGGGAGAGGAGAAAAGAAAGAGGGTGGAGAGCAGTGAAAAAGAGAGGGAGATCAAGTGAGAGGGAGAGGTGAAAGAAAGAGGGGAGAAAGAAAAGAGAGAGATGAAAGGGAGAAAGAAAGAGCATGGGAGAGGAAGAATACAGAAGAAAGGGAAGAGAGACTGAAAGGAGATACAGGGGGAGAGAGGGGGAGAGAGTGAGAGTAGAAAGAGTGAAGGAATGGACAGAGTGGGAAAGAGAGAGAAAATATGCAGATAGATAGATAGATAGATAGACAGAGAGATAGATGGATAGATAGGGAGACAGAGAGATAGATGGATAGATAGATAGATAGATAGATAGGTAGATAGATAGATAGACAGATAGATAGACAGGGAGATAGATGGATAGATAGATAGATAGATAGATACATTTCTTTTATTAGCCACACAGGGCTCAAGAAAGATGGGACAAATACAATGTAGAGCTTTTCTTTTTGGGAGGGGGAAGGAAAGAGAGAAAAAAAAGGGTGTGTCGATCAAAAGGGATCGTAGGAAGGGAAAAAGGGGGGAGTTCGATCAAAAGGGATCGAGAAGAAAAAAAAAAAAAAGCGATCAATAGGGATCGTGTATCACACAGTAATGTTCTCGTGTAAAAAGAGGGGAGGACAGTTTAGGTTTAGCCATGGAAAGAAAAGCCTACGGAAAAGACCACGGTAACCTTGGTCAATATTGTCATTGAAGAAACTATAACAGTAAGTGACTCTCTTTTGCCTTTTTGTTTTATTTTTTTAGACAGTCAGACAGACAGACTGATAGATAGATAGATAGATAGATAGATGGATAGATAGACAGACAGATAGATAGATGGACAGACAGACAGACAGACAGACAGATTGATAGATGGATGGATGGGCGGATAGATAGATAGACAGACATATAGACAGACAGATACATAGATCCATGGATAGATAATAGTGGTGGTGGTAGTAGTAGTAGAAGTAGTAGTAGTGGTGGTGGTAGTGGTGGTGGCAGTAGAAGTGATAGTATAGTGTGGTGGTGGATGTTGTAGTAGTGGTAGCAGTAGTTAATAGTAGTAGTAGTAGCGGTACCCTACCAGGGTGGGTAGTGTCCCTGAGTTTTGAACACGTGTAGCAGCACTCCTTGTGTTGAGTATAACAGTCAAGTCTAGTAATATTGGAACAGCCATCTCGTCTGTCTCCACATGCACAGCCTGCAAGAACAATGAATAATAATGATGATAATAATAATGATGATGGTGACAATAATAATAATAATAATAATAATAATAATAATCATAATCATAATGAAGGAAAAAAATGCTTTCTAATTGATGTATCAATACCAGCAGATGACAACGTTTCCCTAAAAGAAATGGAGAAACTTTCAAAATACAAAGACCTGGAAATAGAGGTAACTCGAATGTGGAATCTAAAAACAGAAACAATTCCTATCATAGTAGGTGCCTTAGGTATAATAAAAAAATATTCAGACAAATACATAACAAAAACACCAGGACTTACAAATATATATAACATACAGAAAATTGCACTACTGGGCACTGCACACATCCTACGCAAAACACTTTCAATACAGTAACCATAAGAGCATCACAGCAAACCACAGCACATACCCAAGGCACACAGCTGCGCTCGGTAGTGAAGTGAAAGCACATTATAAAAATAAAACTACTGAACAATA
>NC_069010.1:2182740-2183006 GCF_001194135.2 Octopus bimaculoides
TAGTGCTAAGTAATATAACATTTTTAAAGTCTGACAAGTACTGCCCACATCCTTAGAGAAACCCTATCCATTTAAATGTCTGTGATGTATTGCATGAAGATATTCTGCTACTTCCCCTCCCCAAGCTTTCAGCCATACTGTAACATCTCGACCTCAGCAGAATATGAACTCAGAATGTAGTGGCAGGCAAAATACCCACAAGCATTTCGCCCGGCATGCTAACGATTCTGCCAGCTCACTGCTTTAATAATAATAATAATAATAAT
>NC_069010.1:2183016-2183735 GCF_001194135.2 Octopus bimaculoides
AAGCACATTATAAAAATAAAACTACTGAACAATAATAATAATAATAATATACCAAAAACTGAGCAAGTATAGAGATCTTGAAATAGGAATTGGCAAAATGTGGAGCATGAAGACTAAAACACTACCTGTTGTCATAGGTGCCCTGGGAATGACAGCAAAAGGGGCTGATTGCTACCTAACTCAGATACCAGGAAACCCCAAAATGGCTGGAGTTCAAAAGATAGTGCTCATGGGAACCGCCCATATCCTACGTAAAATACTGTCTATGTAATCTCAAATTTTAAAACAAACTCATAATTTTCGTATGTTTTCTTAAACATTCTCTAGAACAATACTACGTACAAATCCAAATATATGGCACCCTAGGCATAACACCAACATGAACTTCTAACTTGTTGTCTCTTGAGGTCTCTGGGTGAAACTTGGAGTCAACTTGTACAAATACAAAGCAAAAGTCAAAATATATAATAATAATAATAATAATAATAATAATAATAATAATAATAATAATAATAATGATAATAATAATAATAATAATGGTTTCAAATTTTGCCACAAGGGCAGCCATTTTGGGGAAGGGGATAAGTTGATTACATCAACCCAGATGTTCTTGTTATTGTGGATGCACTTGGTATGATAAGAAAGCGATGTCAGAAACATCAAGATAATATCCCAGGAGAACCATGTCTCAGAGAAATCCAAAAGATTGTACTGACAAG
>NC_069010.1:2184282-2186831 GCF_001194135.2 Octopus bimaculoides
GAAATGGAGAAACTTTCAAAATACAAAAACCTGGAAATAGAGGTAACTCGAATGTGGAATCTAAAAACAGAAACAATTTCTATCATAGTAGGTGCCTTAGGTATAATAAAAAAATATTCAGACAAATACATAATAAAAACACCAGGATTAACAAATATATATAACATACAGAAAATTGCACTACTGGGCACTGCACACATCCTACGCAAAACACTTTCAATACAGTAACCATAAGAGCATCACAGCAAACCACAGCACATACCCAAGGCATACAGAGCTGCGCTCGGTAGTGAAGTGAAAGCACGTTATAAAAATAAAACTACTGAAAAATAATAATAATAACAATAATGATGATGATGATGATGATGAAATTGGTAAAAGAATGAATTGGTGAGTATGGATATGAAGGCACAAAATTATTGACAGTGAATTATTAGCAGTGAATGCCTGAAATTGGCACAACATGAATACAAAAGGCAACATGACAATGTGGCAAGAATGATCCATTGGGAGCTTTCTGGAAATTATGGCCTAGAAAGATCAAAGACATGGTATGACAAAATCCCAGAAAGAGTTAGCTGAGAATGAGGATTGAAAAATCCTATGGGATGCAATGATCCAGTCTGACAATCTGATTAAACATCGAAAACCTGACATTGTTGTAGTGAACAGAACAGAACAGAAAAAAAACAAAAAAAAATGGCTGATAATTGACATAGCATATCCTGGTGACAACGGAAGAAGTGAACGACAATGATGAATTGAAGTGAGGAATATGCAGGTTGTGGGCAATGAAGAGAGTGGATGTGATATCAATAGTGATTGGCATGCTTGGAAATATCGGCACCCGACTACCGACATGGCTCAAAATGATTGGTACAGATGTAAAGATAGAATGCCTACAAGAACCACCATTGCTTGGAACTGCAATAGTCCTCCACAGAGTTCTTGAAGCATGACCAGTAAACAAGTGTCACCTTAGTCTGCTGGCTGTAGACAGCTGACACTTTCCATCATACACAGCAAAATAAAGCTGAGATTTTTCCTAATAATAATAATAATAATAATAATAATAATAATAATAATAAAAATTTTAAATAATAGTAGTAGTAATAATAATCATCATCATCATTACCATCATCGTTTAACGTCTGCTTTCCATGCTAGCATGGGTTGGACGATTTGACTGAGGACTGGTGAAACCCGATGGCTACACCAGGCTCCAATCTGATTTAGTAGAGTTTCTACAGCTGGATGTAGAAATGATAATAATAATAATAATAATAAAAATAATAATGGTTTCAAATTTTGGCACAAAGCCATCAATTTTGGAGGAGAGGTTAAGTCAACTACATTGACCTCAGTGTTTTACTGGTACTTATCTCATCAACCCCAAAAGGATGCAAGGTGAAGTTGACTGTGGTGGAATTTGAACTCAGAATGTAAAAATGCCACTGAGCATTTCATCCGATGCAGTAATGACTCTGTCAGCTCAAAAAATAATAAGAAACCAAAAGGAAAAAAAAAAAAGAAAAACAATGATTAGAATGAAGTTCTAAATACCAGGTATATTTGTTTTGCAGTGTCTCTTACAAGTCTCACAGCAAAGTTTTGTAATATCCGGAGTATAACAAGCGTAAGAACTGAAGTTTCTGCATTGGGAGTGACGATCGTCAAATTTGCAACCTGAAAATATAAAACATAGGGATTTAAATGAAATAATTAACACAGTAGAAGGCACATGGCTCAGTGGTTAGAGTGCTGGGCTCACAATCATGAGGTAGTGAGCTCGATTCTCACACTGGGCTATGTGTTGTGTTCTTGAGTAAGACACTTTATTTCGTGTTGCTTCAGTTCACTCAGATATAGAAATGATTTGTGACATCACTGGTACCAAGCTGTATCATGGCCTTTACCTTTCCCCAGGATAACATTAGTGGCATGGAGAGGGGAAACCGGTATGCATGGGCGACTGCTGGTCATCCATGAGAATAACCTTGCCCAGACTTGTGCCTTGGAGGGGAACTTCCTAGGTGTAATCCCATGGTCATTCATGACTGATGGGACCTTTACCATTTTATTTTTAGAGGTATACAGTGAGATTTTATTCTGGCTGGTTCTATTCATAAAAAAGTTTTCAGTTAAATCTCAGTGTATGGTACTTGAGCAAATTTATTTAACTATAGCCTTTTGTGTGTGTTTTATATATATATAAAGTCTGTCATACCGGCCATGATGAAATACCACAAGGTATAGAAAATACGTATTCGCCTTTATATATTTAATCCTTTATATTGAACACTCAATATTTCATCTATTCAATAAGACATATTCCATATATTCAATAAGACATTCAATACTTTATTTCATTGTACCATCCATTTTTATATTATATATTATATATTCCATATTCTATATCCCACATTAATTTTACAAGAATATAAATAAAACATAAAAAAACAGACAGAGTTGGAACTCTTTTAAACAAAATAATATATATATATATATATATATACATACAGGGTGTCCACAAAGTCTGGGTACATGGG
>NC_069010.1:2186970-2187835 GCF_001194135.2 Octopus bimaculoides
TATATATATATATATATATATATATATATATATATTTAAGTCGCAGTATATAGACTCAAATAATCTGGCAGTACTCAGTAAAAAAAGCTCCTTAATGTATCATTCTACAAACCATATAGAATGTATAGCAATATACAAGAGAAAAGCCCATCAATGGGTATCGACCATCAGACACAATTTTATAGGGAAAAATCAATCGTATCACTGAAGATGCATCTGGAAATCAGTTAATATCTGTACAGGTAAATATAAAAATATAAACAAAAGAGAATGGATTGAACGACACATTGCATGATGCTACAATCATTTCATCACCTGACAACGCAACTGAAATTCTGCATTATTTTGAACAAATTTTTTTTTCTTTGCATTTTGCATTAATGCAGACATGTAAGTAATTTATTTATTATTAAATATGATAATATAAGTTATTTGCATGTTTTGGAGTTATGAAACAATTTCTTGTGTTATTAAGGATTTTTTTTATTGTTAAATAAAAGTTCATCAAAATGTTTCTCTGTCATGTATGACTTTATATATATATATATATATTCTTTTACTTGTTTCAGTCATTTGGCTGTGGCCATGCTGAAGCACCACCTTTAGTCGAACAAATTGTCCCCAGGGCTTAGTCTTTGTAAGCCTAGTATTTATTCTATTGTCTCTTTTGCTGAACTGCTAAGTTACAGAGACATAAACACACCAGCATCAGTTGTCAAGCGATGGTGGGGGGGACAAACACAGACATGGTGGGGGGACAGACACTTGCCCAAGGTGCCATGCAGTGGGACTGAACCTGGAACCATGTGGTTGGTAAGCAAGCTACTTACCCCACAGCCACTCCTGCGCCTATATATATATATAT
>NC_069010.1:2187845-2188542 GCF_001194135.2 Octopus bimaculoides
TGGTTGGTAAGCAAGCTACTTACCCCACAGCCACTCCTGCGCCTATATATATATATATTCTTTTATTCTTTTGCTTGTTTCAGTCATTTGACTGCGGCCATGCTGGCATTATGTTTCTACATATGTTTCTACATAAGGAATACTTAAAATGCCATTTATACATTTAATGTACCCCTGAAACAGCTGTAAATGATATCTTTTACCCGAATTTATATATTTTTACCAAATTTATTTACCCCTGAATTTTAAAATTTTGAACTCTCATCCGACAATTCATATAAACACCAAATTCTTGATCAATTGGAACTGTTCCTTTTAGAGGCCCTTACTTTGGATTTTTGTCTCTTTATTTGTCCCTCCTCCATTCAGTTCCTGAACTCAACATACATGGTGCATAGTTTTTACATATAACTTGTGCATGTAATTTTATTCACTTATTTATTTAAATTTATACACTTAATTATATAAATTTATATTATATTCATTTGTTGTGTGCTTTAAATTATGCTTTGGAATTTGTATTGATTGCCTGGATTGCCTGAATGTGTTCCTTCTATAATTCCTCTTACTCTTCATTTTAGCTCGCAATGAACACTTCCTAATACAGCCCATATATTGTGAAGTATACTTAAAAGCATATTTTATAAGAAGATTTAACTTCATATATTTATATACATACATACATACACACACACAT
>NC_069010.1:2189270-2191095 GCF_001194135.2 Octopus bimaculoides
ATATATATATATATATATATATACACATACATATATATCAGTTCAGTTTTGGTATTAAGCATATAGTTCACTTTCAAAAACCCATCTATGGGTATCAGATATCAAACACAATTTTATAGGGAAAAATCAATCGTATCACTGAAGATACATCTGGAAATATCTGTAGAAGTATATATAAAAATATAAGCAAAAGAGAATGGATTGAATGATGCTAAAATCACTTCATCACCACTTTACCAGAAGATCATTTCCAAAATATTATTATATATATTTCTTTATAGCCCACAGGGGCCTAAACATAGAGGGGGACAAACAAGGACAGAGAAAGGGATTAAGTTGATTACATCGATCTCAGAGGTTGACTGCCTTTCATTCTTTCCTGGTCGATTAGATAAATACTGGTATTTATTTAATATGGATGAATTGAAGAATAAAAGAATAACAGAATAATAGAATAGTGCATGAAATTAATCCTCATGTCAGTATTATTTCAATAGGAAGTGTTGATTCTTGAGGTATATGTACAAATGATTTGCTAAATTAAAAATGTGGTTTAATTCAGCAAAAGTGTCAGGTAATGCAGTCCATATATTGTTAAGTATACTTAAAAACATACTTTATAAAAAAATTTAACTTCAGTAGCATCCACCCTTGTGAAGGCGCAATGGCCCAGTGGTTAGGGCAGCGGACTCGGGGTCGGAAGATTGCAGTTTCAATTCCTAGACCGGGTGTTGTGAGTGTTTATTGAGCAAAAACACCTAAGCTCCACCAGGATCCAGCAGGGGGTAGTGGCGACCCCTGTTGTACTCTTTCGCCCCAACTTTCTCTCACTCTTTCTTCCTGTTTCTTGAGTAACGCTGCGATGGACTGGCATCCCGTCCAGCTGGGGGGAAACACATACGCCATAGAAACCGGGAAACCGGGCCCAACGAGCCTGGCTAGGCTTTGAAAGGGCGAAAAGAAAAGAAACATCCACCCTTAGCGGTTAGCCACATTTATTCAGGATCAGAAGTGTTTGTAAACCGAGGTTCTACTGTATTGATTCTTCAGTGCATTACCTGACACTTTTGCTAAATCAAACCACATTTTTAATTTAGCAAATCATTTGTATGTATACCTCAAGAATCAACGCTTCCTATTGAAATAATACTGACATGATGATTAATTTCATGCACTATTCTATTATTCTTTTATTCTTTTATTCTTCTATTCTTCTATACTTCTATTCTTTTACTCATTTTAGTCGTTTGACTGTGGCCATGCTGGAACACCACCTTAAAGAGTTTTTTTAGTCAAAGAAATTGATCCCAGGACTTATTCTCTGTAAGCCTATTACTTATCTTATCGGCCTCTTTTGCCGAACCGCTAACTTACGGGGATGTAAACACACCAACATTGGTTGTCAAGTGATGTGGCAGTGGCGGGTGGATACAAGCACAGACACAAAGACACAAACACATAAATATATATACATATACTCTTTTACTCTTTAATTTGCTTCAGTCATTTCACTGTGGCCATGTTGGAGCACCACGTTTAGTCAAACAAATATAGGATAAAATAATTAAATTGATAATAACAGAATTATTAATATAGGCGATTACAGGCCCCTGATGTAACTTTATTCCATTCTTCCTGAAATTTTTCCGCATGAAATTGTAACATGTATGTATATATACATACATACACACACACACACACACACAAACACACATATATATATATACACACAAATACATACATATATATGTCCTAAATTTCCTGTTATATGTGTAGGTGCATGTGTGCGTGTGAGTGTTTTTATAAATATATATATATATATGTA
>NC_069010.1:2191995-2193520 GCF_001194135.2 Octopus bimaculoides
ATATATATATTGCATATGTACAAGTATACATGTGTATATGTATATGTGTGTATTTGTGAGTATATACATATATGTGTGTATGCATGTATGTATGTATGTATGTATAAGTGGTTCTGCAAAGAAATGCAGAAAAAGCACTCTACATCTGTGGAACCTAAATATATATTCATTAACAGCTTGACTCAGTTTCACATTACTCAAAGTTTAAATGGAAAGCCAATGACACATTAGATTCATAAGAGGAATAACAAGAGTCATACACATGCACACACACACACACAGAGACACGCATGCACACATGCAAAATCACACGCATACATGTATACACATATTTATATATATTTTGTGTTACACTAAGAAACAGTGCCCAGTATCACAATTTTTGACTTGAGTCAAATATAATTACTCCAAATCATTCGTTAGTGTATCCGCATAAATGGAGGGAAGGCCAGCTCATTTGTACTGGCACTGAGTCACGTTACTATCTGGTTTGACTTCATTGTTACAACTATACATACATATGAATACATATAAATATATATATATGTATACACACACACACACATATATATATACATATATATATGTAGGTCAGTGTTATATATGCTGTAGAAAAAATTTTGATAAAGAAGTTTCGGATGTAAATAAATCCCTACTGTCCTCTTCATTTGAACTCAACAGGATTTTTTCATTCTTTCTCTGTTTAAGGAGCGTATGCTCAAAATGTAAAAGAACTTTTCATTTTCCCAAGTGTCAAACTAATACACCTACTTGTTGTTCATACACCTGTCTTAGTCTTTTGTTTTGTGTGTGTGTGTGTGTGTGTGTATGTGCATATGGCTGTGTGGTAAGTAGCTAGCTTCCCAACCACATGGTTCCAGGTTCAGTCCCACTGTGTGGCATCTTGGGCAAGTGTCTTCTACTATAGCATTGGGCCGACCAAAGCTTTGTGAGTGGATTTGGTAGACGGAAACTAATAGAAGCCCGTCATATAGATATATATGTATGTATGTATATGTGTATGTATGTATTTGTGTGTCTGTGTTTGTTCCCCCACCATCGCTTGACAACTGATGTTGGTGTGTTTATATCCCCGTAACTTAGTGGTCCGGCAAAAGAGACTGATAGAATAAGTCTAGGCTTACAAAGAATAAGTTCTGTGGCCATGCTGGAGCACCACCTCTAGTCAAACAAATCGACCGCAGGATTTATTCTTTGTAAGCCTAGTACTTATTCTATCACTCTCTTTTGCTGACCTGCTAAGTTACAGGGATGTAAACACACCAATATTGGTTGTCAAGTGATGGTGGGGGGTACAAACACAGACACACAAACATAGACACACACACACACATATATATATATATATATATACATATACATACATATATATGGTGTTGCCATCCAGTTTCACCAGTCCTCAGTCAAATCGTCCAACCCATGCTAGCATGGAAAGCGGACGTTAAACGATGATGATGATGATGATGATGATGATATATATATATATACGACAGGCTTCTTTCAG
>NC_069010.1:2195738-2197089 GCF_001194135.2 Octopus bimaculoides
TATATATATATATATATAAGACAGTCTTCCATACAGTTCTACCAGATTCACTCCCAAGTCAGATCAGGGCTTTAGCAGAAAAAACTTGCTCAACGTGCCATACAGTGGGACTGAACCTAAAATCACATGGTTGTAAAGCAAGGCTATTAACCACACAGCCATGCCCATGATGCAACAGACATGTATATCTACAGACGTTCCAGTCATGCCCATCCCTTGTATTAAGTATTACTTACATGTATTCCCATCACAGGGTTTCATCGGGCAGGTGTAGCAGCAGGCTTGGGCAACAGACGTCTGGTAGCACTCCCACTGGTGGCTCTTAGACACCTGTTCACAGGTGAGGTTCGTACCCGAGATTCGATTCTTCTGGTCTCGCAATGGACATTCGTCTGTGGCAGAATCGGCGCATGGGTGGGAACAGAAAATTGAAATAGAGAAAGAGACATGTGTAAAATTTTATTCATAACAAGAGGAATTCATGACGTAGTAGTAGTATTAGTGTTATTATTATTATTATTATTAGTAGTAGTAGTAGTAGTAGTAGTAGTAGTAGTAGTAGTGGTGGTGGTAGTGGTAGTAGTGGTGGTGGTGGTGGTAGCAGCAGTGCTGGAGTTAGTAGCAGTGGTGATGGTAGTACAGTAGTGGCTGTAGTAGAGGTAGTTGGGGTGGTAGGAGTCGAGTGGTAGTGGTGACGGTTGTGGTAGTAGTAATAGTGGTGGTGGTGATTATGGTGGTAGTATTAGTAGTAGTTGTGGTGGTGGTGTTGGCAGTTGTGGTGGTAGTAGTAATAGGGTGGTGATGGTAGTAAAAGTAGTCGTGGCAGTGGTAGTAGTGGTGGCTGTGGTAGTAGCAGCAGCAGCAGTAGCAGTAGCTTTAGTAGTAGTAGTAGTAGTAGTAGAAATAGTAGCAGTAGCAACAGTAGTAGTAGTAGTAGTAGTAGTAGTAGTATTTTTAGGACAAGAACAGAACACAAAGCATCATAACTAAAAATATCGCAAGGAATTTTATCTGTTGTTTTACTGATTCCACCATCCACCACCTGTTTTTTTTTTTTGTTTTTTTTTGTGTTCCATTGTTTTTTTTAATCAAGGAAGCTTTCTTTTACCAACCTGCAACCTCTGGGGCTTCTCTATCTGTAACACATTTCCCATTCATGCACCACTGGATAGGAAAAAAGTAGAAGGAAAAAACAAAACAGATTTATTTAGGTCAAATAAAAGTAAATTAGACAAAGAAGGAAGATGGAGGAAATTAGCAAAAGTAGAGAGGAAAAAACAGATATGTTTTAAAATTACAGACGCAGGAGTGGCTATGTGGTAAGTAGCTTTCTTACCAACCACATGGTTCT
>NC_069010.1:2197265-2200122 GCF_001194135.2 Octopus bimaculoides
AGCCTCGGGCCGACCAAAGCCTTGTGAGTGGATTTAGTAGACGGAAACTGAAAGAAGCCCGTCGTATATATGTATATATATATATATATATATATATATATATGTATGTTTGTGTGTCTGTGTTTGTCCCCCCCAACATCGTTTGACAACCGATGCTGGTGGGTTTACGTCCCCATAACTTAGCGATTCGGCAAAAGAGACCGATAGAATAAGTACTAGGATTACAAAGAATAAGTCCCGGGGTCGATTTGCATGGCCGCAGTCAAATGACTGAAACAAGTAAAAGAGTAAAAGAGTAATTATAGAGAGGAAACAGATTCTAAAAAAAGCTTGAAAGCAAGTGAGGAAGATAAAGATATGTGATACAGAGAAAGGAAAAATGGATATAAGTAAAAACTACAGAATGATAATCATTGAAGGAAAACAGACTCTAAAAAATGGAATGATAATGAAAAAGATAAATATATCTGATAGAGAGAAAGAGAAAACAGATATAAGTAGAAAACACAGAAGAATATACAAGAAAAGAGAAAAATGGTAATTATAGAGGAAAGAAGGTTCTAAAAACTGGAATGCTAGCAAAAAGGATGAAAATATCTGACAGAGACAAAAAGAAAAAAATAGATATAAGTAGACTCTACTGGAGAAGAAAACAAGTGAAATTAGAAAAATGGTAATTGTAGAAGGAAAATAGATTCTAAAAAATGGAATGCTGGTGAAAAAGATAAATATATCTGATAGAGAGAAAGAGAAAAAGAAACAGATATAAGTAGATACCACAGGAGAAGAATATACAAGAAAACAGAAAAACGGTAATTATAGAGGAAAGAAGGTTCTAAAAACTGGAATGCTAGCAAAAAGGATGAAAATATCTGTCAGAGACAAAGAAAGAAACAGATATAGACAGAAAACACAGGAAATGAATATAGGAGAAAACAGAAAAAAAAATATAATGAATGGGGGAAACAAATTTTGAAAACAGAAATGTTTGTGAAAAATATTAAAAATCAACAAACAGAAAAACAGATATGTATAGCAAAGATTGAAGGAAGGCAGACGTGTAAAAGCCACAGGAGGATATAAAAGAAAACAGAAAAAACAGTAATTATAGAGGGAAGATGAATTTGAAAAATTTGGAATGCTAGTGAGTAAAGTAAAAATATCTGACAGAGAGGAAAAAACAGATATAAGTAGACACCACTGGCAAGTACAAGATAATACAGAAAAACCACAATGAACAAGGGAAGCAAATTTTGAAAACAGAAATGTTAGTGGAAAATATTAAAAATCTGATAGACAGAAAAAAGATGTATAGTAAGGATTGAGGGAAAGTAGCTATAGAAAATAGAAATAGAAAATAAAGGATATAGAAGAAAACAGAAAAATAGTAATTATAGAGTGAAAGCAGATTCTAAAAATTTAGAATGCTAGTGAGAAAGGCGAAAATATGTGACAAAGAGAAAGAAAAAACAGATATAAGTAAAAACCACTGGAGAGGAATATAACAGAAAACAGGAAAAAACATGAGTAAGGAAACAGATTTTGAAAACAGAACTGTTAGTGAAAAATATTAAAAATCTGACAGACACACTTTAAAAAATAGATATAAAGCAGAAATTGGGGAAAGCAGATATATGTAAAATCAAAAGAAAACAGAAAAACTATAATGTTAGAGAGAAGACAGATTTTGCAACAATGGAATGCTAATGAAAATGATAAAAGAAGAAATCATAGGAGAATACAAGAGAAAACAGAAAAATCATAATAAAAGAAGGGAAACAGATTTTGAAAACAGAAATGTTAGGGAAAAATACCAAAAATTGACAAACACAAGGAAAAAAAAAGAGGTATAGCAAAGGTTGACGAAAACAGATATAAGTAACAGCCACAGGAGAAGAATATAAAAGTAAACAGAAAAAAACAGTAATGATAGAAGAAAAACAGGTTTTATAAGAATGGAATGTGAGTGAAAAAGATTAAAGTACCTGACATGGAGAAAAATAAATGGAGATATGTGTAGAAATCATAGGAGAAGAATATGAATGAAAGCAGAAAAACCGTAATGAAGGAGGAAACTGATTTTGAAAACTGAAATGTTTTAGAAGAATATTAAAATCTGATGGACACAAAAAATTCTCAGATATATAGCAAAGACAGGGGGAAAACATATATGTAGAAATCACAGGATAAGAAGGAAAAAAAACAGTAAAAAACAGTACTAATATCAAGAAAACAGATTTGATACAGATATAGAAAAAAACAAATGTGATAAAAAAATGTAAAGAAAACTGATATGAGAAGCCAAATGAGAATATGAAAGAAAATAGGGAAAAACAGAAAGAAGGATACAGATTTTTTAAAAAACTGAAATACTAGCGGGGAAAGTAAAAAAATCTGATAGGAGAAAGTAAAGCAGCACAGATAACATAAACAGAAATCCTATGGAAAAAAAAGAATAAAATAAACAAAAATAATACAAGAAGAAAAATAAGCAAAAATGCAAAAATAAACAAAATATCACTGTAAAAGGAAAACAGTTATAAGAGATACTATTTGATAATGGACAAAAATCAATAGTTGAGGAAAAACAGATATAAACAGAAACCAAAGGCAAAAACAGAAAATATGCAAGCTATGTATATAAACGTTAAAAACTAATAGAATATATTGTTGGCACTCCGTCGCTTATGACGTCGAGAGTTCCAGTTGATCCGATCAACGGAACAGCCTGCTTGTGAAATTAACATGCAAGTGGCTGAGCACTCCACAGACACGTGTACCCTTAACGTAGTTCTCGGGGATATTCAGCGTGACACAGAGTATGACAAGGCTGACCCTTTGAATTACAGGCACAACA
>NC_069010.1:2200132-2200851 GCF_001194135.2 Octopus bimaculoides
CACGTGTACCCTTAACGTAGTTCTCGGGGATATTCAGCGTGACACAGAGTATGACAAGGCTGACCCTTTGAATTACAGGCACAACAGAAACAAGAAGTAAGAGTGAGAGAAAGTTGTGGTGGAAGAGTACAGCAGGGTTCACCACCATCTCCTGCCGGAGCCTCGTGGAGCTTTAGGTGTTTTCACTCAATGAGCACTCACAACGTCCGGTCTTGGAATCGAAACCGTGATCCAATGACCGTGAGTCCGCTGCCCTAACCACAGGGCAATTGCGCCTCCACAATAGAATGTATATAAAACAGTAAAAAAATTCTAAAGTTAAATAGAATACTCCTCCATCTTAAAAAAAACCCCAGAAAATATCTAAAATAATGAAATATAAGTAAGCAATAAAAGTTTAAAAAATAAAACAGAGTAACTGGAAAAATTACATGGCCTAGTGGTTAGAGCAGCAGACTTGCAGTCGAGGGATTGTGGGTTTGAATCTCAGACCGGGTAATGTGTATGTTTATGAGCAAAATACCTAAGTTCCACGTGGCTCCAGCAGAAGGTAATAGCGAACCACAACTTTCTTTCCTCCTGCATTTAGCAGCTCACCTGTGATGGATTGAGGTCCCTTCCAGGTGTCACACACAGGAATTGAAACTGAGAACACATGGTTGGAAAGCAAATTTCTTAACTATTCAACCAATCAAGTAATAATGCATTTTTACACATGC
>NC_069010.1:2205467-2210209 GCF_001194135.2 Octopus bimaculoides
ATATATATATATATATATATATATATATATATATATATACATATTATACAGAGAAAGACAGCCAGACACAAAGAGAGAGATAGAGAAAGAGACAGAGACAGACAGAAAGAGACAGAGACAGACAGAAAGAGACAGAGAGAGGGGGAAACAGACAGACACAGAGAGACAGAGAAAGCAACTGACCTTTTGTCTTCCACATGATGTGCCATCAGCTGGGATAATCTTTTGGCAGTGTCCAGAGTTGGTAGAGCACCAAAGGCCAGTACAAAGACCACGATAAGATGACCAATACTTTGACTGAAGTTGACAATGGAAAAGACAATCATTTACAAAATGGAAATTTTACACACACATATGTCTATATCTATCTCTCTCTCTCTCTATCTATCTATCTATCTATCTATCTATCTATCTATCTATCTATATATATATATTTTTATATATGACGTTGACCACTAACGTGGACATATATATATATATATATATATATCTAAGTCTATCCATCTATATCTATCTATCTACTTATCTATGTATGTATGTATGTATCTATCTATCTATCAATCAAATTCTCTATCTATCTATCTTTCTATCTATCTACCTACCTACCTATCTAAATCTATCTATCTATCTATCTATCTATCTAAATCTATCTATCTATCTATATATATATATATATTTTTATATATGACGTTGACCACTAACGTGGACATATCTCTCTCTCTCTCTCTCTCTCTCTCTATATATATATATATATATATATATATATAAGTCTATCCATCTATATCTATCTCTCTACTTATCTATGTATGTATGTATCTATCTATCTATCAATCAAATTCTCTATCTATCTATCTTTCTATCTATCTACCTACCTATCTAAATCTATCTATCTATCTATCTATCTATCTATCTATCTATCTATCTATCTATCTATCTATCAAGTCTCTCTGTCTATTTATCTATCTAGCTTGTAATTTTCAGGTGAAACTAGTCTAGCATTGTGATCTAGCTTCACTTATGGGGAGGTTATATCTGCTGACAGTATACAAAAATGTGCTTTCTTGTGGCTCTAAGCATTCTAACTCTTATTTCTAGCAATACAGGTCCTCCCTAGCACCCTCAGTCACAATTATTGACAACTGAATTTTTCCTTTTTGGTTTTACATTGCGTGCAACTGCCTTTGTTATTCTATGTATATATATTCTTTTATTCTTTTATTTATTTACTTCTTTTATTCATTTACTTCTTTTAGTCATTTGACTAGAATTTTTAGCTGAATGTATCAAACCTAGTACTTTATTTTCTAAAGCCTGGTACTTATTCCATTGGTCTTTTTTGCTGAACTGCTAAGTTACAGAGACATAAACACACCAGCAGCAGAAATTGTCAATCAGTGGTGGGGGACAAACACATACAAAAAACACACACACACATGCATGCACACATATATATGGTGGGCTTCTGACAGATTACAGAGGCCATACATATAGTAGTAGACAATGAATAACACCCCTTCTACCACACTATGCAGCACAATGACTAAAGACAGGATGAGAGAAGGAAAAATAAATAGACACAGATGCAAACAGTATGATATGTTAAAGCATATATACACACACACAAGACACACATGCACAAACTTAAGATGGAATGAGAAAAAATAGAGGAATAAATGGATTTAAAAAATTAAATAAAAGACAGGTACAAACAGTACAGTAAGCAAACCCAAATACACACACACGAAACACACATACTAAAAACATGTACTCACACACACACACACACACACACAACATTCATACTAAGCACATGCACATGCACACACACACTCACAAACAAAACAAAAATACTAAACACATGTACACACACACAAACACATATATACACACACGTTTAAACACATACACAAAAGCACACACACACACACACACATATAGATGAATAATTGACTTACTCGACATACATACGACGTCTCTCCAAAGATGTGTTGACACTGGACATCAGCGTCAAACATTTGACCAAGCTGACGGTGTGGCTTTGAACGACGGACGGACGGTGTGTTCTTCAGACAGTTTGAGTTCTCTCTGCAATAGTAGTAGTAGAAGTAGTATTAGTAGTAGTGATGGTGGTGGTGGAGGTAGTAGAGGTGGTGAAGTTGGTGATGGTGGTGGTGGTGGCGGAGAAGGTGGTGGTGGTGGTGGCTGGGGTGGTGATTGTAATAGTATTAATGAAGGTAATGGTTGTGGTGCTTTTGGTGGTGGTGGTGGTTGTGGTGGTAATTGTAATGGTATTAGTGAAGGTGACGGTTGTGGTGCTTTTGATGGTGATGGTGGGGTGTTGGTTGTGGTGCTAGTGATGGTTGTGGCGGTGGCTGAGGTGATGGTGGTTGTGGTGTTGGTGGTGGTGGTGGTGATGGTTTAAGTGGTGGCATGAATGGGGTGGTGGAGGAAAAAAGAGGTCAGAGAAGCAAGTGGAGGAAGAAGAGGAAAGAGGAAAAGAAAACCCAAATGATTGAACATGAAAATCATCATCATCATCATCATCATCCTACCAATCACTGCCATGTATGTTTGTGAGTGTACAGAGAATTAGATAGATAGACAGACAGATAGATTCATTGATAGATAGATGATATAGGTTATACACACACACACACACAAACACACATATATTTCGTTTTTGTATTTGGTTTGCAAGATTCTTTATGTGAATTTGTGTGTTGAATCGTATTTTATTGTGTCTGGGGAGAGTCATTCTCTTTTAGTGTCTACAGAGTATACTGGGTGCTTTTTACATGTATCATCATCATCATCATAATCGTTTAACGTCCACCTTCCATGCTGGCATGATTTGGATGGTTTGACAGGAGCCAGCCAGGCAGAAGACTAAACCAGGCTACTGTGTCTGTTTCAGCATGGTTTTTGTAAAGCTGGATGCCCTTCCCTACACTGACCACCCCACAGAGTGGACTGAGTGCTTGTCAAGAGGGACAAGCACAGGCGAGGTCACTTTTGCCATGGTCTTTTACAGTTGGATGCCCTTCCAAATGCCAAGCACTTCACTGTGTGGACTGGATGCATTTTATGTGGCACCAGCACCGGCAGGGTCACCAAGTAACCTGCAAGACAAGGAATTTTGAGAAGGGAGGGGGGCATTGGGGGAGGTGATTTTGTATATATATCTATGTGTGTGTCTGTGTGTTGTGTCCCCCACCACTGCTTGCCAACCATTGTTGTCATGTTTACATCCCCCATAACATAGTGGTTCAGCAAAAGAGACTGATAGAATAAGTACCAGATTAAAATACAAACAGAAGTAGTGGTGTCAATTCATTCGACTAAAATTGTTGAAGGCAGTGCCCCAGCCTGGCCACGGTCTAATGGCCGGAACAGCTAAAAGGTAGATAACAGAAACATAGTACTTACTCGTTAAGGCGTTTCAGATTTTGACCGACAGAGTTACTGGAGCAGGAGGAGAAGTTCCACATATTGAGTATAGATCCTTCTGTGAGGGTCACACTTTTTGGCGACATGATGTAGTGGTCTTCTGGCCGACAAGGGTTCGAGTCTCCATCGTGGCGGGCTCCAAGACTACATTAAAACATGGCGAAAAAGCAAAAAATTGCTTTAGGTAATTTTGAAGAACAATCGAAAGGGGTGAAAGATGGCTAAGTCATCCTTGGTGTAATTTGAAATCAGAATAGATAGATATTCGAATCGTATTTCTTTTCTTTCTACATTTCACTTCATGCCCCATGTTTGTGTGTGTGTGTGTGTGTGCGTGTGTGTGTGTGTGCATAGAGGGTGCTGAAAAGTTCCTGGCTTTGCCCTGACATTGTATGAGAGTCATAAATGAGTGTCACTGTCGTACAAGTAGGGTCATTCATTTCCAATCTTCTGCAAAAACATGTCTGGCCACATGCAAATATTGGAAACAGAAGTTAGGTGACAGGAAGCGTACCCGGACATAGAAAACCTATCTCAAGAAAACACTGTCCAACTCATACAAGCATGGAAAAGTGGATGACACATAACATACACACTTTTACTTGTTTCAGTGATTAGACTGTGGCCATGCTGGGGCACCACCTCAAAGAATATTTTTAGTTAAAAGAATCAATCCCAGTACTTGTCTTTTTTTTTTCACTTTTTAAGCCTTGTATTCATTCTATCGGCCCCTTTTTGCTGAGCCACTAAGTTACATGGACATAAACAGACTAACACCTCTTGTCAAGCAGTGACAAGGGGCAAACAGGCACAAAGACACATACATATACATAAGTGCAGGAGTGGCTGTGTGGTGAGGAGCTTGCTTCCCAGCCACATGGTTCTGGGTTCAGTCCCACTGCATGGCACCTTGGGTGAGTGTCTTTTACTATAGCCACAGGCCACCCAACTTTTGTGAATGGATCTGGTAGACGGAAACTGAAAGAAGCCTATCATATATATATATATATATATATATATCTGTGTGGGTGTGTGTGTGTATCTGTGTCTGTGTTTGTCACCCTGCCATTGCTTGACAATGGATATTGGTGTGGTTATGTCCCTGTAACTTAGCAGTTCAGCAAAAGAGACCGATAGAATAAGAACTAGGCTTACAAAGAATAAGTCCTGGGGTCGATTTCTTGATGGTGCTCCAGCATGGCTGCAGTCAAATGACTGAAACATGTAAAACAATAAAACGATATACATACACACACACATATATATATATATATATATATATATATATATATATA
>NC_069010.1:2210568-2213062 GCF_001194135.2 Octopus bimaculoides
ATATATATATGGCAGGCTTCTTTCAGTTTCCGGCTACCAAATACACTTACAAGGTTTTGGTCAGCCCAGAACTGCAGGAGAAGACACTTGCACGAGGTGCCACATAGTGGGACAGAATCATGTGGTTGGGAAACAAACTTCTTACCACACAGCCACACTATCCAACTTGGGGAAATATTATCTTGCTTGGAAACAAGTAAATGTATGTGACAGGAAAAGCATCAGGCCACAAAAAATCTGCTTCAACAAATTTTGGTGATCTATGCAAGCAGTGAAAACTGGATATTAAAATGATGATGATAACTGAAAGTGAAACTGAAATGTATGTTACTGAAGACAGTTTCTTGAAGATAAAGACGTCATTGAGAATCAAGTAAAATGATAGTAAACATAGGCATTACCTGTGTGCTAACACATGTGTTGCTACAGTGATTGTGCTGAAGTCCAACCGTTCCTGGATGATTGATACACTTTCATTGGAGCAAATCTTTGACTGTGGAGAGTATCCTAGTAAAAGAAGTAGATGAGAATGAGAGAGGGACACATATAGAATGGCTTAAAGTGAGTGATGGGAAGGTATGTCAAAGTATCTATGTGTCTGCCTGCCTATCCATTCATCCAACCATGTATCTATATATACATACATACATACATATATATATATATATTACAATTGTTTCATTTGAAGTTTTTATTGTGACATATGCATAATACTGTTAGATTGCATAATATGTTACATAACAGCTAACTCATCAGGCTACCAGATAAAGAAGTCACTGAAGTTACATATATATAATACCACCAATATGCAAACATAACTATTCGCTTAAACATATGCGTACATTATCACTGACACATTAATATACCAATATACACACCTCCATCTACAACCTCATATATACTCTCTCCCATACTCTCACCCACATTTTTAAACACTTACCTCTCAGTTTTTTCTGTCCATTTTCAAACACTTCAAGGCTATCAATAACAAAATAAGATATAAACATTTTACAGGGTGTATATATATATAATTTGCATAAAGTGTACAATGATTTTAATACTGGTGTATATCAGTAGCCTATATTTTTCTTGCTTTTAAGTTACTCTCTTTACTCTTTTACTTGTTTCAGTCATTTGACTGTGGCCATGCTGGAGCACTGCCTTTAGTCGAGCAAATCGACCCCAGGACTTATTCTTTGGATTCCTAGTACTTATTCTATCGGTCTCTTTTGCCGAACCGCTAAGTTACGGGTACGTAAACGCACCAGTATCGGTTGTCAAGCGATGTTGGGGGGGGGGGGACAAATACAGACACACATATATATATATTTATATACATATATACGATGGGCTTCTTTCAGTTTCCGTCTGCCAAATCCACTCATAAGGCTTTGGTCGGCCCGAGGCTATAGTAGAAGACACTTGCCCAAGGTTCCACGCAGTGGGACTGAACCCTGAACCATGTGGTTGGTAGGCAAGCTACTTACCACACAGCCACTCCTGTGCCTAAGTTGGGAACCTTTTTTCCTAAGGGCATTCATGTTTTATCATAAGATCTTTCATTATTACCAGAATTATCCTGCATTGAGATATGAATATAACAAGGCTATATAATTTTGTGCTGGTTTATTATTCTATCTCTTGCTGTTTTTATGACTGTGCATTGCATTTCTTAACGGGTTTTACCTAGCAACCAATGAAATCTCAATGTACTGTTTACCGATCATATTTTGATGTATTTATTGTTATTTCATTCTAAACTATATTACATTAAATCACATGGATTAATTATATAATAATTAATTATCATAATATCAAAGATTATTAAATAATGCATGGTAACATTGATCAAGATCTGCAATAATATTATTGCCTTAAATATCAAATCATTGAATATTACAAGTGTTTTATAAATATATTGCTATTGATATTATAACATATATATATATAAATATTAAAAGTATTTAAATACTCCATACAACAATAAATATGATGTGAATCTTTCAGGAATAGCCATTAAAAATCTTCATCATCATCATCATCATCATCAACATCATTATAGGCACAGGCATGGCTGTGTAGTAAGAAGTTTGCTTCCCAACCACATGGTTCTGGGTTCAGCCCCACCGTGTGGTACCTTGGGCAACTATAGTTTTGTGCTGACCATTTGAAAGTAGCAAGACTGGTAACAATAAGCAGAGTATAATATCATAAACAACAAAAACAATATTAACAGCAATAACATAATAACATTAACAACGACATAAGATATGAAGCAGAAGCAAGGAGTCAGTCGTACATGGTGAAGAACATAGCATGGTCATGTTCTGGAAGATTCCTTCGTTTTGACCAGTGTGTTAGGGCTTTTAGGAACTGATCAGTTTTAATCTCAGGTTTTTGACGTCCATCTTTGTCCAGCCATAGTCTTGACTTGGGGTCCTGCAACAGAATGCAAAAAGGAGCTGATATATATATGACATTGTACTGTGGGAAA
>NC_069010.1:2215050-2220692 GCF_001194135.2 Octopus bimaculoides
GTATTCCTTGACATTTTGTTTGTTGCACATTGCATCAATTCTTTGCATGGCTACATGCGTTGTTCTGCTGTATGTGTTTAGTTTCGGCATAATGCAACTTTGTTTGAAGCTGATTCACCAGAAACCTTTTGAAATCAACAGCTCACTACATAGCGACATCATCATCATCATCATCATCATTGTCGTCATTATGATCCTCATCATCGGCATCATCATCAACTTTGTTGCTGTCATTGTCATCATCATCGTTATCATCATTATCATCGTCATCATCATTATCGTCATCATCATCAACTTTGTCGTCATCATTGTCATCATCATCACCATCATCATCATCGCCATCATCATCACTATCATTATCATCATCGTCATCATCACCATCATCATTGTCAGCAACATTGTTATCATTGTCATCATCATCATCATCATCGTCATTGTCGTCGTCGTTGTCGTCGTCATCGTCATCATCATCATCATCATCATCATCAAGGGCACGACACGTTGGTGGGAATCGAACTCACGACCGTGAACCAAATGCCCTAACCACTAAGCCACGCACCTTCACACACACACACACATATATATATATATATATATACACATATATATACACACACATACAACAGGTTTCTTTCAATTTCCATCTACCAAATCAACACAGTTCGACACATAAGATTTTGGTTGGCTTGAAACTGTAGTAGAAGACGCTTGTCCAAGGTGCTGCACAGTGGGACTGAACCCAGAACCATGTGGTTTGGAAGCAAGCTTCTTACCACACGGCCACGTCTGTGTCTTTGTCTGCATTTAGAGGTCAATTTGGTGATGTGGCTAGTGAAAGATGTATCTTGTCCTGCCAGACATATGCCAGTTGTATATTTCAGCATACAACTGTATTTCTTTATCAACCATGACAAGATATGAGGCATAGTTTACCTTGGCAGAATTTTTAGGTAGTCATCACCATCATCACCATCGTCATCATCATCATCTGGTGACCCATCAAAGGTTAGTTATTGATGTAAGTGTGGTATTTAACCAAGACATGTGAGCAAAACCCATGACACTACAAACATCACCTGAAACATATCAAATTTAAAATGCGAGTAGTGAGTACTGACCTCATCGATGTAAAATCCTGCTAAGGTCACTCCAAGTTTCCTGTTAGGAAGGGTCAGCGTCCTCATTCGAGTATCCATCTGAAAACAAACATCCAGGAGTCAGCAATTACATAAAAAGAAGCATTTACGTGTGTGTGTGTGTGTGTGTGTGTGTGTGTGTGTGTGTGTGTGTCTATACACATACATACATATATATTTGGTCATCCCATAAATAATGTTTTTTTTAATACTTCTTTTATTTTTCAAAATTGAGATAAACAAAACGGTTCTATATTTAAGAGATGAGGAATTACGTACATTCTTTACATTATTTACATTATTTACATTTGATGGATATTTGTCCTCATCTTGTTTGTTGTTAACACGTTTCGGCTGATATACCCTCCAGCCTTCATCAGGTGTCTTGGGGAAATTTTGAACCTGGGTTCTCATTTCTATGGTATTTTTCGATGTTGTTGTTATTATTTTTATTATTATTATTATCATCATTATTATTATTATTATTATTATTATTATTATTATTATTCAGGTCATGGAGTAGTAGTTAAGAGTGCGGGCTACTAACCCCAAGATTCCGAGTTTAATTCCAGGCATAATGATAATAATAATAATAATAATAACAATAATAATAATAATAATAATAACATCAAAAAATACCTTAGAAATGAGAACCCAGGTTCGAAATTTCCCCAAGACACTTGATAAAGGCTGGAGGGTATATCAGTCGAAACGTTGTGTTAACAACAAACAAGATGAGGACAAATATCCGTCAAATGTAAATAATGTAAATAATGAGATAAACAAAGGTCTTTTTTAATCTAAAATATACTCTCCTTCATTTTCTACAATGCTCTTCCATCTATCTGGTAGACTTGCAAAGTCCCGTCTTCTAAAATTCACTTGTCTGTGACGAAAAATGCTCCTCCAATACTGTTCTGACCTCATCTACAGAATTCATATTTTTTCTGTCCAAATGATTTTGAAGACTGCGGAATAAATGATAATCAGACGGGGCAATGTCTGGCAATTATGGTGGGTGGGGTATCGTTTCCCATTCAAATTGCTCCAGCCTTTGGAATGTCTCCCTTGCTATATGTGGCCAAGCGTTATCCTGATGGACGAACACCTTTCGTCTTGAAACCAAAGATGGTCGTTTTTCTTCTAGCTCAGGTGACGATGAATGGTTGTCATCATTGTTGTCATCATCACCACCAACACCATCATCATCATCAGTATCATTATTAGATTCATCATCACCACCACCACCACCACCATCATCATCATCATTTAACATTTGTTTCTTATGCTTGTATGGGTTGGATATTTCGACAGACTCCAATGGGTTGGAGGCTGTATTGATCTCTAGCATCTGCTTTTGTGTGGTTACTGCTCCAGCCTTTGGAATGTCATCCTTGTTGTGTGTGGCCAAGCATTATCCAGATGGAAGAACGCCTTTCATCTTGAAACCAAAGATGGTCGTTTTTCTTCTACCCACACACACACACAGACACAAGAGCGCACACATATACAGCAACAACAGTAGCAGCCAAAAGGGGGTACTCACTCTATCGACCATCGCAGCATAAAATTCCTGCATTTCTGTAATGGTCTCTTGCTTCCGGTTACCATTCTTTGTGCGCCCTTTGTTAAACCACCTGCAGGAGAATAAAAGGAATCAATGAGAGAACATACAAGAAGCTAAGCATGATGGGATATCAAAATAAAAATCAAATGTCAAAGAAAAATTGCAAAAGCATCCCCTAAAAATCATTGAATCCCTTCCCCAGAACACAACCCCCTTGTACCGACTCCCTCTACAGTGCCCTTATTACATGCCCCCACCTCTGGTTCCAATCCCTTGTCCACTTCACTTTACACACAAATCTGTAACTTCGGTGTTTGTCCTGGTCCCTGCCATTCACATCATCTCCATCTTTCCCTCCTATTCTTCCTCCCCATCTGAGTTGTCTATGCTTCTCTTCTAACAAGATTCCTTTTTCTCTCCACCAATACCATTCCAGTCAAGGGGTCTTGCCCTGCAAGTTACCTGGTGCCTTCACTGCTACTGGTGCAACATAAAAAAGACTGCAGTCCACACTGTAAAGTGGTTGCTGTTAGAAAGGGCATTCAACTGTAGAAACAAATCTAAAGCAAACCTTACAACCAGGAGCCAAATACTCAAAACATTAAGCAACATGCCTTCAGAAATCTAAACAGAGAACTTAAGATTAGCTTCTTTCAAGCAACAACAGACACCATACTCTTGTATGGATGCACTACATGGACTTTAAACATTTAGCTTTCAGGTAATGTTGTAAAGCTTATTTATTCACATTGTTTTGAATTAATCATGGATTATCTCATAGCTTTGAGATTTCAATGATGTGATTGTTTATTTTTAGAATGACATTGTAGGCTAGATGTGAGAGGCAGGATCTGGCCTTGTTTTGAATTAATCATGCATTATCTCATAGCTTTGAAATTTCACTGATGTGATTGTTTATTTTTAGAATGACATTGTAGGGTAGGTGTGAGAGGCTGGATCTGGTCTTGTTTTGAATTAATCATGCATTATCTCACAGCTTTGAGATTTCAATGATATGATTGTTTATTTTTAAGATGACGTTGTAGGGTAGGTCTGAGAGGCAGGATCTGGCCGTGTTTTGAATTAATCATGCATTATCTCATAGCTTTGAAATTTCAATGATATGGTTGTTTATTTTTAGAATGACATTGTAGGGTAGGTGTGTGAGGCTGGATCTGGTCGTCTCATAGCCTTGAAATTTCAATGATGTGATTATTTATTTTTACAATATATGGTAAGTATGAGATCAGGCCAGTTTGAACATAAAACAGGTGAGATATTTGGGCTGGATTTGGCCAGTTTAAATGCTGAAATGCTAACTAAAGCAAAGTAAAGAAAACAAGATAGAACATACACAATGCTTATGAGAGCAGCACTTAACATCAACTGAGAATCTCATATGACAACCAGCTTCTTTAGGATAATATTCTAAGAATAACCTCTACCATTGGAACATACAGAAGATTTCGGAAAACAGCATTTAACATCAACTGACAATCCCATACAACAAACCAGCTTCTTCATGATAATATTCTAAGAGTTACCTCCACCATAAAGGAAGAAAACTGAGATATTGTGGATGCTACTTTCATAGCAGTGTTTCAAATTCTGATATGGGAACCAAGACAGAAAAAGCGACCTAGAGGGTCATCTTGCCTGGACATTTGTTGACCAACTGGCTGAAGATTCTGGTCAACTGAAGAGCAATCTACCAAAAGTGATTCAGGTGAAGGAATTTTGGGGACAAGTGGTTGATGGTGTTCATCCGTGAATGACAAGGCAGACAGGTAGACCGTACCAATGTAAAAATGAAAAGTCTTGCTCAAGAACACAACACACTGCCCAGTTCGGGATTTGAAACTACAATCTTATGATCATGATATACGGTACTCATTTACAGTGGACTAGGCTGCAGCAATGTGAAGTGAAGAGCCTTGCTCAAGGACACAACAGAGTGCCTGGCCCAGGAATTGAACCTAGACACCTATGATAGTGAGGCCACTACTCTTAACACTAGATCATGTACTTTAATGAGTTTTTAATGCATAATTAGAAAATTCTCGTTTCATTAATTAAGCTGACAGTAATTTAGGTGCTGTTGTTGTTTATTTTTTGTTATATTTTTTTCATGGTTGTCATGTGGGGATTGTCTTGTCTTTAGACATTATTAGATTTTATCAGTGACAGGGTTGCTGCTGCTGCTAATGATGATGATGATGATGATGATGATGGTACTGATTGAGGTGATTGTTGTGATGATAATGATGGTGATGGTGGTGGTGGTTATGATGATGATGATGATGATGATGATGATGATGATGAACATGATGATAACAGTGGCAGTAGTGGTGGTGATGGTGCTGCTGCTGCTGCAGATGATGATGATGATGATGAAGGTGATGTTGAATATGACGATGATGATGATGATGATGACGGTGGTGGTGGTGGTGGTGGTGGTGGTGGTAATGATGATGATGATGTTGGTGATGATGATGGTGGTGGTGTTGATGATGATGATGGTGTGATGATGATGATGGTGATGATGGTGATGATGATGATGGTGATGATGGTGATGATGATGCTGGTGGTGATGGTGATGATGGTGATGATGGCGACTGTGATTGTGCTGAGGGTGTGGACTAAGAGTGGAGATGATGATGATGATGGTGGTGGTGATGATTGATGATTGATGATAGTAATTATTATGAATGCGAGTGAAATAAAGATCATGATGATGATGCAGGTGGTGGGGTAGGGATGGTATTGTTGGTGGTGGTGATGATGGTGATGATTGATGATTGATGATTGATGATAGCGATTATAGCCAATGTGCGTGCGATAATGATCGTACGGTGAACGTAGTGATGTTGCTGGTGGAGGCGAAGATGGTGATGATGGTAATGGTGGTGGTGATGCTGAGGATGGTGTGGGTGGTGCGG
>NC_069010.1:2221692-2223441 GCF_001194135.2 Octopus bimaculoides
TATATATATGGGAGAATTTACGAAAAAAACAACAACAGACAAGGACAGGTGGTGTAAACAACAAAAGGATGTATTAGTTTGACGCTTGGGAATAGAGAAAGTCCTTAACGTTTTGAGTTACGCTCTTCAAAAGAAAGAATAAGGAGAAAAACAAGGAGAAAAACACGGAGAAAAAAAATTTGAATGTTGTGTTCAGTGATCTATCATGGCGACTGCCGGACAGAAAGTTCACACAGGAGAGCTATATATATATATATAATGTTATATTAAAAATAAACATAAATCTTGTTAAACACAGCTACCCAGGTTTCATGGTCAAAATAATTATTTTCACCGTTTATCAAGTTGAGAAGAAGACTGTTTGTCAGTTGTCTTTTGAGTGAATAGCCTTTAAACAAGAAATGGTAGTAAAGAAGAAGAGAAGAAAAGAAAAAAGCACAAGGGAGGTAACCAACATTACAATAATTCGATATCAGGCAGATGTCAACCAGATGTTAATGGTTTACTAAGTGTCTAGTGGTTTACTTTTAAATTCTGACAAGATGTATTTCTTGAAGTGTGGGAGCATAAAAAAAATCTCATTCCTGGAATTTATGTATTTATTGGAGGTTCTCAAGCGATACAGTTTTTCAAGAGAACACACTGAACATTTTTTGGACCCATTAATATAGGGTCTGGATTTGAAGAGGATTTTCTATTTGATGTCAAAACTGCTCCCTTTGTCTTTAAGTTTCCAAATTAAAGCCAAAAGGTCATTGGAAATCTCTAATCACAGTACCAAAAATTTGAAAGATGGTTGTTACATCTGGATTTAAATTTTCCTTCCATGGCTCTGATATAATGTTTGATCTCTGTACAACCATCTTTGTAGTTCAATGTATTTAATAAGATTGGTAGTCTTTTTATTTTAAAGTTATCTTTACTGTCTTAGCTGATCGAGTGCTTTTCTACTTGTTGAGGCATAACCACATAATACGTATATATAGTTTTCTTTCCTTCTTCTCACCTTGATATACTACTTAACCACTCTTTTGATAATGGATTCACCTAAGGATGTACTTGAAGAAGGACTTATTCAAATGGATTTAATCAAGCCTGCTTACCCTCCTGAACATAATGAACCATAATGAACTGCAATGAAGAGCATTAAAGAGGAACTTTCCTTCCGCTCTCTATCATACATTTCTTCATACATTTCTCCAATAATGGAATACTTGGCTTATAGAGTCTTCTATAGATACAATGATCCAATAACTGGGATATCTCAGAAATAACTGTCAGAAACTTTCTCTGCTACCTTTACCAGTTTTGTATTATCTAACTATTTTAAAATTGAATTAAATGTATTTAAATGCCATAGTCCTACTTTGACTAATCATTTGCCTTCCTTACTACTTTACCCATAATATATATATACACATATATATATATAGCAATAAGAAAATGGAGGGGAATATGAGATACTCATCAATTTGCAGACACTGTACTCTGTTGATTAATCTGTTTATTTTATAACCAAAATGACAATAAAGACAATATACAGACACTTATGACACACTATGTCATATCAACAATTAAGATTTCAAATTTAAAGGACATCTAGCAATCGGAGAAGGGACAAAATCTTACAGCTGTTTCGGCCTAGTGTTGGCATGCCCCATTCTATCTATATAGCTCCAGTATGCTGGAGTAATTGGTAGATGAAAATGATGCAATGGGGGTGCATGCATGATTCACTAGGCCTCTTCA
>NC_069010.1:2224116-2225066 GCF_001194135.2 Octopus bimaculoides
AAAAGCTCCACGAGGTCCTGGCAGGGGATGGTGGCGAGCCCTGCTGTACTCTTCCACCACAACTTTCTCTCTCTTGCTTCCTGTTTCTGTCGTGCCTGTAATTCAAAGGGTCAGCCTTGTCACACTGTGTCACGCTGAATATCCCCGAGAACTACATTAAGGGTACACGTGTCTGTGAAGTGCTCAGCCACTTGCACGTTAATTTCACGAGCAGGCTGTTCCGTTGATCGGATCAACTGGAACCCTCGACGTCGTAAGCGACGGAGTGCCAACAACAACAACTAATGCATGTGCAATGGTGTACAGTAACCTTTTTTTATACCATCCCTGGTCTGAGTAAAATGTTCCTGGCCAGACTACAGTTAATGCACATGAGCCAACACAACTAACCTGTCATTTGAATTTCTGCTTGGCAAACATTGCATGTTTGAATATCTCTACAACTCTGATTACATTCTCTTTATTTCTTTTTTCAGTTAATATTCTTCATTTATTCCTCATTGCCTTTTAGTATTAAATGCATGTTCTGTTAATAACTGCTTTGCAAACCTTCATCTTGTATCTGTCTGCTTTGAATTTTACATTTTCATCTGTTGCATGCTTTTCCAGCATTCTACTAAGAATTAATATTGTGCCGCACCGACTTTTCTTCCTCACATGACTTCCAGAAAAATGATTATTTTTAAATGAAATTTCCTAAAAATACACTTCAAGTGGTGTAGATTACGATTACATCACATGGAAGAGTTCTGATGTTTATAATGAAACGTTTTTTTTTTTTTGTTTGCCTTTGTTTTCCAATAAACTCTGTTGTGTTATCCTTTTTCCTTTCTCTGGATTTTTCAAATTGTAAACATAATTTATGAACGCTCATTGTTTTTGAAAAGCATTAATTTAAAAGCATTAATTAAAAGTATTACGTAAAAGTATTATTTTGGAACATTGCTTAA
>NC_069010.1:2232426-2236580 GCF_001194135.2 Octopus bimaculoides
GATCGAAGGGAGCAATCGGGGTCACTCGTATTGCAATGTTAGAGGTGAAATTCTTGGATCGTCGCAAGATGCACTGCAGCGACGGCATGTGTTTTTAAAGAAAAAAAAGGAAGAGCTGGCAGAAACGTTAGCACACCGGGCGAAATGCTTAGCAGTATTTCGCCTGCCGTTACGTTCTGAGTTCAAATTCTGCCGAGGTCAACTTTGCCTTTCATCCTTTTGGGGTCAATAAATTAAGTACCAGTTACGCACTGGATTCGATGTAATCAACTTAATCCCTTTATCTGTCCTTGGTTGTCCCCTCTATGTTTAGCCCCTTGTGGGCAGTAAAGAAATAAGAAGCCCATCATATATATGTATATATATATATGTGTGTGTGTGTATATGTTTGTGTGTCTGTGTTTTCTCCCCAACATCGCTTGACAACTGATGCTGGTGTTTTTACGTCCCCCATAACTTAGCGGTTCGGCATAAGAGACCGATAGAATAAGTACTAGGCTTACAAAGAATAAGTCCTGGGGTTGACTTGCTCAACTAAAGGCGGTGCTCCAGCATGGCCACAGTCAAATGACTGAAACAAGTAAAAGAGTATAAAAGAGTAAAAGAGTAAATCAGAAAAATCGATGAAAAATGAGAACTTTGTAAATTTAATGAATTGCATCGAAGCAGCAGCATGGAATTCATTTGTAATAGTTGTAAATGACTTTTTTGGGCAACAAGAAAGCAACCAACTATGCTGAAATATTCGACAGCATGCTGGAGAGCTTTTAAATGCTGGGTGTAAATATGAGCATAAAACTGCACTATCTCCTCAATCACTTTGATAAATTCCGCAAACATTTCGGTGGCATAAATGATGAGCAGGGAGAATGTTTCCATCAGGACATAAAATCAATGGAACAAAAGTATCAAGGCAGACTGGATTGCATATGATAGCAGATTATTCCTGGAATTTGCCTTGCAGTCTCCCTGAGGTTCGGTTCTCAAGAAAATTCCTCCAAATACAAATTCTTGAGAAATTAGGCATAAACAATCATCATCATCATCATCATCATCATCATCATCCTTTAACGTCCGCTTTCCATGCTAGCATGGGTTGGACGATTTGACTGAGGACTGGTGAAACCGGATGGCTACACCAGGCTCCAATCTGATTTGGCAGAGTTTCTACGGCTGGATGCCCTTCCTAACGCCAACCACTCTGAGAGTGTAGTGGGTGATTTTACGTGCCACCGGCACGAAGGCCAGTCAGGTGGTACTGGCAACGGCCACGCTCAAAATGGTATATTTTATGTGCCACCCGCACAAGAGCCAGTCGAGGGGCACTGGCAACAATCTAGCTCGAAAGTCCTTACACATGCCGCAGGCACAAGTGCTAGAAAGGCGACGCTGGGCACAAGTGCCATCACGATTTCACTTTCGCTTGCCCCAATAAGTCTTCGCAAGCTGAGTTTCGTGTCCAATGAAGGAGACAATGTCTGTAGAAATTTAAAAATTTTTACTCATTTTGTAATAGAATTTTAAGAAAACATTCTGTTTATTGAAGAAAAACTAATTTCTGTGTATGTTTGTATGTCATGCCTTGTTCTTCATAAGTTGCTTTATTGAAAAACCAATGAAATTCAATGGATCCAGTATCTTAAAATCTTGATGTGATGATAATAAATGGATGCCATTTTTGGAATTTTGTGTTTCAAAAAAATCCCCAGTTCAAGCTCAAATTTTTTAACAGAAGATAAAAAATTTAAATTTTTTTTGTTGAATTGTGTTATCTACATTCATCATCATCATCATCATCATCATCATATGTCAATTTTCCATGCTGGCATGAATTGAACGGTTTGACTGAAAGCTGGTAATCTGGAGAGCTGCACCAAGTTCCAGTCTCATTTGGTATGGTTTCTCCAGCTGGATGCCTTTCCAAATGCCAACAACTCCAAGAGTGCACCGGGTGCTTTTTACATGCCACTGGCACTGGTACCAGTTATGAAACACTGGTATCAGTCCACGACTATGATCTCACTTAACTTGACAAGTCTTTTCAAGCACAACATATCGCCAAAGGTCTACGCAAATCTACTTATGTCTTGGCTTACATGTGTATATGTGTTTATATACTCTTTACTCTTTTACTCTTTTACTTGTTTCAGTCATTTGACTGCGGCCATGCTGGAGCACCACCTTTAGTCGAACAAACCAACCCAGGACTTATTCTTTGGAAGCCTAGTACTTATTCTATCGGTCTCTTTTGCCGAACCGCTAAGTTACGGGGACATAAACACACCAGCGTCGATTGTCAAGCGATGTTGGGGGGACAACAGCCTCTAGACAACTTCAGAATCCCCTGCAACTTTTCTGGATGGTCTCTTTATTTAAGTTGGTGTATGCTGCCATAATTCTTGCCTTCAATTAATCTTTGGTGCTACAAGAAGTTTTGTTTGATCTCTCACTCAACTGCGCCCCACACATAATGGTGAAGGGCATTGCAGTCTGGGGAGTTAGGTGGCCAGCTGTTAGGGGGTAATGTGGTCAAAGAAATTGTCTGACAATCACGACTGGGTTCTCTTGCTTGTGTGGCATGGTGCAGAGTCCTGTTGCCAGACATAGGGTCTTCCAGCAGTCACCCTCTTCACCCAGGGCAGCACTACCTCCTTCAGGCACTTGATGTTGGCTTCTGTGTTGAGTCTGAAGATGTGTAGGAAGATGAATGGAGGTATAACGTTGACATCACTACTGATCCTTCCAAATGCCATGATGTTGACTGAATGTTTGATTTTTATCACTCTCAGTACATGTCCTCAGATTGACACCCAAACACTCTGAAATGTTCACATCGGAGCTTCTAGCACAAATGCCAAGCAGTACAGCATGTCGTTTCCAAATTTCCTCCAGAGTAAATTGCGTCTGTTGTTTTCCTCGCACATGGTGCCCAACTAACCCTACCATACTGTGTAGTCGACAAAATCAAAAACAATGTGCATGTGCAAAATTAAAAATATAAAATGGCGACAACCTACTCATTGCATTCTGTATTTATATATGTGCGTGTATGTGTGTGTGTGTGTGTGTGTGAGAGAGAAAGAGAGAGAGAGTGTGTGTGTGTGTGTGCAATAATGCCTCAATATACGAGCTAATTTGTTCCCAGAGACCACTTGTAAAGCAAAAACTCATAACGCAGGGCAATAATTTCCCATAGTAGCAATGTTATAAATCGTAATTCGTTACCAGAAAAATAATTTTACCTATAAAATTTATAATGCTCGTAAATAAATGGCAATAAAACAATAGAAGAATGCAAAGAATATTTAATGTAAAGTAAAAAGAAAGCTAAGAACATTTATGATGAAAAATACTATTATTATAATCATTTTTTGAATCACTTTCACTCGCACTTGACTTGTGCACACCATCGCTTGCAGATGTGATCACTAGTTTACAAGCACTCATAGGCAGACTTACTCTTTTATACTCTTTTACTTGTTTCAGTCATTTGACTGCGGCCATGCTGGAGCACTGCCTTTATTAGTCGAGCAAATTGACCCCAGAGCTTATTCTTTGTAAGCCTAGTACTTATTCTATCGGTCTCTTTTGCCGAACCGCTAAGTTATAGGGACTCAAACACACCACCATCGGTTGTCAACCCTAACCCTAACCCTAAACTAATACATCCATTTGTTGCTTACACCACCTGTCTTCGTCTGTTGTTTTTTTCGTAAATTCTCCCATATATATATGTATAGTCATCTATATTACATGTATACATCTATGTATATATAGATGTGTGTGTGTATGACAACTACATTCCCCCCGCCACCCCCTTTCCCATATTTAACGTTATTATAGATACGTTACTCTTTACCCCTCCACTCCATAGATTAAGATACAATTGTCGTTACCAGTGCATAGGTTTTCCATGCGCAAGCTTATATGCATGTGTACGTATATGTGTGTAGATTTGTACTTATGTATATATCTGTGCCTTGTAAATATAGACCTATATACGTAGATTGTCTGTGCGTATGCAGCTGCATATTTCGATGTATATATTTATATGTAGATATATATATATGTTGTGGATAGCCTTGTATACATACACGCTATTGTATTTTATTTTATTTTATTTTATTTTATTTTATTTTGAATGCAGCGTATGC
>NC_069010.1:2241437-2242131 GCF_001194135.2 Octopus bimaculoides
TGACACTACCCCTATCACCACTTCCACGCACCCCATCCACTCTCATCCCACCCTGCCACTTCCTTCATCCTACCACCCTTTCCACCCCCACTACCACCCTAACACCCCACCACTCCCATGCCCATCACTTCTACCATCTCTTCAAACTCCATCATTCCAATGTGGAGGCTTAGTGGCTTAATGGTTAAGGGTGTCAGACTCATGATTGTAAGACTGTGGTTTCAATTCCTGGACCTGGTGGCACATTGTGTTCTTGAGCAAGACACTTCATTTCATGTTGCTCCAGTCCACTCAGCAAGCAAAAATGAGTAACCCTGCGATGGACTAGCATCCCATCCAGATGTGGAATATATATCGCATGGAAACAAGGAAACTGGCCCTTGTGAGTTGATATGACCCAAGAAGGTAACCTTACCATTTTTACCACCATTCCACCACAAACCTGTCACTTCCTCCTCCCTTCAACCATTGCTCTCCTAACAGCTCTTCCAGCCTACCCTAACCCCAGCACCGCATCACCCTACTGCCTCTACCACCACCCTATGCCATTCCTTCCACCCAACAACTACCATCACCACCACCACCATCATTATCACCACCTCTAACATCCCCACCACCATCACCACCACTGCCATCACCACTGCTGCCACCACCACCACCACCACTATCACCACTATCACCACCACCATCACCA
>NC_069010.1:2242651-2243127 GCF_001194135.2 Octopus bimaculoides
GAGTGTGCCTACCTGTTCAATGCAAGAGAGATATAAAGTGACCAGAATTTGTAATTAACAAGTGAGGAGTTAGATAGGGAGTTTGACCCAGAAAACCAGCTGGAGCATGGAAAAATAAATATTGAAAAACACTGTATTTGGCCAAATTTGGACATACGACAGTTTAACATAATAGCAACGATATTTATATATATATAATTAAAAATTTAGTGTTTAGCAAGTATTGCTTCATCACACACCAAAAATTAGAAATAGCAGCCAAAACTACTATTTCTCTACCAAAACATACTACTCCCAAAAACAGCATCACTCGCAAAACACAAAGGTAAAAAAGGAAAAAATAATGAATCCTACCCGACTTTGATTAATTACAGATGTCTGTAATTAATCAAAGTTGGGTATGTATGTACGGATGTATGTATGTATGTACGGATGTATGTATGTGTATATATATATATATATATATATATATATAT
>NC_069010.1:2243910-2247028 GCF_001194135.2 Octopus bimaculoides
ATATATATCTATATATACGTATATGTATATATATATATATATGTATATAGGCATATATACACATATATACATATATATATATATATATATATATATGTAAATAATATGGGTGGCTAAACGCAATTTTACAGCCTAAAGGCAGAAATATATATGTCACCAAAGAGGTAAGATACCAATCAACTCTAGTATTACAAGAAATAAAAGTCAAAATGACTCGTTGGCCACAGAAAGCTGTATCCAAATGACTTTGTCACTGTAGTGACGTATATATTTCTGCCTTTGGGATGTATAATTGCGTTTAGCCACCCATATCAGTTATAATTTTCACTTTTACCATTTATGAACTTAACGTATGATTTCAATGGATTTCTTATAAACCGACAAGGCAAGCTGTGTTAAACCCTAGGCACGGTGAGAGCCACCAATGAGCATTAAGATGAGTAAGCATTAGTATGTGAAATCATCGATAATCTGGCTATATCTGCTGCTGTAGAGAGCTTGCCTCCCTTGTCGGTCATTAAGATTGTTGTGCTTTCTGTGGCTATTGAGTTGTTTTGACTCTTATTTCTAGCAATACTCGTATTGATTAGTGTCCTTTGTCACTTTATGTGTGTGTCACTATATGTGTGTGTGTGCGTGTGTGCGTATGTGTGTATGTGTGTGTCTCTGTATGTGTGTGTGCATGTGTGTGTGATTGTATGTATGTGTGTGTGTGTATATATATATATGTAGAGAGAGAGAGAGAGAGAGAGAGAGAGAAAGACAGACAGACAGAGACAGACAGACAGACAGACAAACAGACAGACAGACAAACAGACAGATAGATAGATAGATAGATAGATAGATAGATAGACAGACAGACAGATAGATAGATAGATAGATAGATAAACATGTAGATAGACAAACATGTAGATAGATAGACAGACAGATAGATAGATAGATAGATAGCTATATAGATAGATAGATAGATAGATAGATAGATAGATAGATAGCAACAAAGAGACATAGAGAGATATAGAGAAATAGATAGCTAAGTTAGTCACATGTCATGTCTGACAAAGATGCTGAGCAACAAATATACGTTGACAAATAACAATAATCAAGGTCAGATATTATCTTAACAATTTCAACAAGTTTTGGAGACAACTACGAACATGTTTCAATGTTATAAAGACCTCATCAGTGAGCCACAGACTTCACTAATCCTACCAAAGAAAAGCTAAATATACATGTTTATGATATAGAACTAAAATAAACATGCTTGATTATCATCAGAAAAGCGAGGAAAATACTTACCAGGAGATAATCACAGGTACCATTGGAACTCTTCACACATTGAAGATAGAAAACACCATCTCCATTCACCACATCGTAGATAGCAACATTCTGTGGAAAATTCAATGATAAAAATGAATTGTAAATAAAATAGGAAAATGAAAATTATAATCAATTATGAGATTTGAATACATCTATAGGCACAAGCATGGCTGTGCGGTACTTTGGACATGTGTCTTCTGCTATATAGACTTGGGCCGACCAAAGTCTTGTCAGTGGATTTCGTAGACAGAAACTGAAAGAAGCCCATTGTGGAGCACATCTGACACATCAGACTTAGCAATGACATCTTGGTCTCACTCCAATTCCATTCTACCAGTCATTCACGACAACACCTGACTGTTTTTGGATTGTCTTTGCACAGGGGCCATCCAGATGCTGCCATTGCCATGAACAGGAATTAATCTTTTCTCTTTGCTCTTTTGCGTCACATAGGCTCAACCCTCCTCCTCTCCTCTCTTCGCTCCAACCTACTTTCTCTCTTCATCGATACCACCCCACTCTCCTCACACCCCAAACCCCACATCCCCATCCCTCACCACCACATGCTACCCCCAGACATGCCACTCCACACCACCCCCACATCACACCATACCCCCACACCACTCCATACACACTAGCAATGCCCACTTCCCAGCCTCCATGCACACTAGCACTGACCACTTCCCAGCCCCCACACTACAGACCATCATCTGCACACCCACATGTTACAGACGCACACACTTACACATTCACACTCATCAAAGTTACCTGTCCCTATCCACACACAGACACACACACGCACATGCACCTTTGTTTTGGAATCACCAATACTTTATTATCTCCCTTTCTTTCAAACACTCCTGTCAAACCTTCTTTTCCAACTAGTTGCCATGCATGTCTACTAGATCCACAAGTTATTTTATTCTCTCTGTTATTTTCTCGTACTCCTTTCTGTTGAAAAAGCACAGGGTCAAAATGTAAAAGACTTTCTCACATTTCCGAGCATCAAACTAATACATCTACTTGTTGTTCATACCCGTCTTCGTTTTCTGTTTTTCTGCAAATTTCAACTATATATATATATGTCTGCATGTATGTATTTGTGTGTTTGTGCCTGTGCCCCCCCCCCAACATCCGTATGTTTATGCCCCAATAACTTAGCATTTCGACAAAAAAAAAAAAAACCAATAGAATAAGTACAAGGCTTGCAAAGAATAAGTCGTGGGGTCAAAGTCTTCAACAAAAAAGGCAGTGCTCCAGCATGGCCGCAGTCAAATGACTTAAACAAATAAAAGAATAAAAGAATATATATTCAGTGAGACAACCTTAGTTGTCTCGACACAAAACGTTGTTTATTAATTGTCTGCTTTTATTCATCCAATCAAGTAACACAGTTCTGTCATGTGATGTTTTCCTTATCTCATATTGTTTATCATTTTAGCTTACACCTTTTCATCCAACCAGGTGACACTTTATTGGCTCTATTGGGTGACATTTTTTATACATTAACTCATCTTATGGATTTATTCTTCTTCACCCTGGGGCACTTGTGTTAGTGCAATCTTATTCATTTATATTGTGGACAACTAGAATGACAGTTCACCATTTTATGTTTCGTTTTGGAATTATTGCAACATTTTAATATTTTTCGCTTGTTAATAAAATCATAATCTGAGCACGATATCATTTATTATTCCTATGCTATAACATTTATATACACAAACATACACATACACACACAAATACACACACACACACATATATATATATATATATATATATATATATATATATATATATA
>NC_069010.1:2247416-2247832 GCF_001194135.2 Octopus bimaculoides
ATTATTCCTATGCTATAACATTTATATACACAAACATACACATACACACACAAATACACACACACACACATATATATATATATATATCCTCATCATCATCGTTTCACATTCGCTTTCCATGCTAGCTTGGGTTGGACGATTTGACAGAGGACTGGTGAACCAGATGGCTACACCAGTCTCCCATCTGATTTGGCAGAGTTTCTACAGCTGGATGCCCTTCCTAACGCCAACCACTCCGAGAGTGTAGTGGGTGCTTTTACATGCCACCTGCACGAAGGCCAGTCAGGCGGTACTGGCAACGGCCATGCTCAAAATGGTGTATTTTACATGCCACCCGCACAGGAGCCAGTCCAGGGGCACTGGCAATGATCTCACTCGAATGACTTTTCACGTGCCACCGGCACAAGTGCCAGGAT
>NC_069010.1:2247842-2248859 GCF_001194135.2 Octopus bimaculoides
ATATATTAGGGATAAAATCCAAAATTACAGGTAAAAACTCAATTAAAATCAATTTAATAAAAATTAAAATAAAATTAAATTTCACAGTATAAAATATATATAAATATATAGTTTTAGGGAAAAGAACCAAGGTTCATGAACTCATCATATATATATATATATATATACACACACACATATACATACACATTATTGACCACACATACTCAATGTATGTGTTTTGCTTGTTGGCCAGTATGCTGCATTTTAGTGCTGTCAATAATATTGTACAACACCAACACTGCTTCTAATTCATAATTGAATATGTGCTTGTGCGTGTGTGTGTATTAAAATATAAGTAAGATTCAGTTGAATTAGGTACTTCAATCGAGGCACCTCGTTAGGTCGGAATAATATACACACACAACAACAACAACATTATGTAAATATCAAACTTGATACATAATAAGTACCGGCCAAATGATACTCTTGCAGTGTATGTAGGCAATTAGACCCAGCTGAACGAAGAAATCTGCTCTTGAGTTATTCAGACATGTACATTATATTAAATATATCATCTATAATATTAACGAAGGGCAGAGTCCGAGACAGGTGAATAAAATATAAATGAGTAACAGTAGAGGTACAGGTGTCAGTCCATTATGGCCATTTCTAACGACTCTTTTAATTGATTAATGAAAACATTTCATTATTGTAACGAAACCGTTTTTGTCAGATGAATTCATGAACTTCAAAATAAAGAACATTCAAAATGATTTAACACTAGTTAACATAGATTCTGTCAAGTGAAATTAGTAGCAGAAACACTGTAAATGTTTTGCTTCGTGGATTTTAAAGTATGTTAAATCATTTTGAATGTTCTTTATTTTGAAGTTCGTGAATTCATCTGACAGAAACAGTTTCTTTAGATCGATGTAATGCTTTCATTAATCATTTAAAGGAGTTATCAGAAACGGCCATAATAGATTGACACCTAAGCCTCTACTGTTACTCATTTATATATATATATATATATAT
>NC_069010.1:2250966-2252010 GCF_001194135.2 Octopus bimaculoides
TTATTATTATTATTATTATTATTATTGTTGTTGTTGTTGTTGTTGTTAAGGTGGCGAGTTGGCAGACTTGTTAGCACGCCAGGTAAAATGCTTAGCAGTAGTTTATCTGCCACTACATTCTGAGTTCAAATTCCGCCGAGGTCAAATTTGCCTTTCATCGTTTAGGGGTCGATTCAATAAGTACTGGGGTCGATGTAATCGACTTACTCCCTCCCCCAAAATTTCAGGCCTTGTGCCTATAATAGAAAGGATTGTTATTATTACTATTATTATTTTTTTTTTATTATTATCATTATTATTATTATTATTATTATTATTATTGTCATACCTGATTCTTACTACTAACTCTATCTCTACTACTACCACTAATACCACTACTTGTAGTAGTAGTAGTAGTTGCACCAGTGGCACCAGCTGCAGAAGCTGTTGAGTCAGAGCCTGGGGTCGCTGCACTCTGTCGTGGTGGCATGTGAATCTCTGGACAAGGTTTCAATCCCACGCTGCCTGCTCTTTTCTTCAGTATCATTTGGATATGGAAGCTGCCATTGTTGTTGTTGTCGTTAGTGCGATTGTTGTTCTCGTTCTTGTTATTACTGACGTTGCTGCTGTCGTTGTTGCTGCTGCTGCTGCTGCTGCTGCTGATGTCCAGTGTGACAAGGGAGGGAATCACTGATGACTGTGGCTTGGTGGCGCTGTTCAGCGATGAGATACGCAGCATCACTGGCTCTGCAAAACGGAAAATAAAGTAATGCTTAGTTAATTGTGTGCGTTATGTATGTGTTTGTGTGTGTCTGTGTCTGTGTGAGTATGCGAAAGAAAGAAAGAAAAAAGAGAGCGAGAGAGACAGATATATAGAAAGAAGCTTTTGGCCATTTTGCTGGGCGTGCTACCGATTCTGCCAGCTTGCTGCCTTGAATAATAATAATTTAAAATAATAATAATAATAATAATAATAATAATAATAATAATAATAATAATAATAATAATAATAATAATAGGTGCAGCAGTGGCTCCGTGGTAAGTAGCTTGCTTACCAACCACATG
>NC_069010.1:2252858-2256765 GCF_001194135.2 Octopus bimaculoides
GTGGCAAGGTGCCAGGTCTTCTTGAGTACGGCAAGGTGCCTTGTGGCCACTGTGGCCATGCTGGGGCACCACCTTGAAGAACTTTATCAAATGAATTGATCACAGTAATTATCATTATTTTTTTTTTTTTCAAATCTGGTACTTATTCTATTGGACCCTTTTGATGAACTGCTAAGTTACAGGGACAAAAACAGACTAATACTGGTGTTGTCAAGTTGTGGTGGGGGACAAACACAGACCCAAAGTTACACATACACACACACACACACACACATATATGATGGCTTCTTTCAGTTTCCATCTGCCACAAGGCTTTGGTTGGCCTGAGGCTGTAGTGAAAAACACTTCCACAAACTGGCATACAGTGGGACTTGAATTGAAACCAGAACAATGTGGTTGGGAAGCCAACCTCTCGCCACACAGCCATGCCTGCTTGAAAATCTGCCAGATAAATCTGAAGACCTGGGAATTGGTCGCACTGTGTATAGTTCAGTGGGAGATCTCTTGCTGCCAAATCATCTCGCAGCTTGGATCAACACCCTGAAGGTAAAAAAGAGCACAACATAGGACCAGATCCAATCTACCCACTAATGATGGTGACTACCATTGCAATGACTGCAACAGGATCGGCAAGCCTTATGTAGGTCTGGATTATTATATGAGACGACACAGTAAAACACCAAACTAAAAATTCAAGGTGGTGCCCCAGTATGGCCACAGTCTAATGACTGAAAGAAGTAAAAGAAAAAAAAATCATATATATATATATATATATATATATATATATATGTATATATCATCATCATCATCATCATCATCATCATCATCATCATCGTTTAACGTCCGCTTTCCATGCTAGCATGGGTTGGATGATTTGACTGACTGGTGAACCAGATGACTACACCAGGCTCCAGTCTGATTTGGCAGAGTTTCTACAGCTGGATGCCCTTCCTAACGCCAACCACTCAGAGAGTGTAGTGGGTGCTTTTACATGTCACCCTCACGAAGGCCAGTCAGGCGGTACTGGCAACGGCCGCCATGTACATAATGTGAGTTGTTTATGAGTCCATCTGCTGCAGTAAAGTGTCCAAAGAAATATCCCTACACAGTACCAAATCTTTAAAATCTGCCCAGAGTTACCTCAATTCAGTATTTATCATTGATAACAACTAAAGAGCTAGAAACACATCTGAGAATCCAATAGAGGGCAGATATTATGTTTTTACACTTTTTTACCATAAGAGAGAAATTTTTTTCTCTATGGTAACTGCAGTGCATTTGTCTTTAGACGATGAAATGTGTTGCAAACATGTTTTAACTAACCTAAACACTGCTTATGCCTAAAACTTATGCCTAAACACTGCTTGAAGGTGATACTGCTGAATTTCTCCTGACCTGGCAGTCAAATAGTGCAACTCAGTCAATATTGTTGACTGTATTTTAGTTAAACCTATGACTATAAAAATCTGCCTAGAGTTATCTCTCTTTGATATTTCTCATTGATAATGTGCCAAAGAGCTAGAAACAATTTTGGGAATCTGATATGGGGCATCACTGGGCAGATATGGTGATTTTATACCTTTTTTCTATAAGAGAGAATTTTTGCCTCCATGGTAACTGCAGTGAAGTTGAAATGTGTCACAAACATATTTTTTACTAACTTAAAGTTCACACACACTCACACACACACACATATATATATCTTTTAGCAATTACTTGTTCCAGTCAGTGGACTGTGGCCTTGCTGGGGCACCACCATAAAGGGTTTAACCAAGCAAATCCATCTGAGTACTTTTGTTTTTAAGCCTGGTACTTATTTCCTCAGTCGCTTCTGCAAACTACTAACTTACAGGGACATAAACAAACCAACACTGGTTGCTGAGCAGTGGTAGGAGACAAATACACACACACACACACACACACACACACACACACACACACACACACACACACACACACACACACACACACACACACACACACACACACACACACACACACACACACACACACACACATACATATATACATATATAAACTGTGGCAAATCAGACTGTTGTCTGGTGCAGCCCTCAGCTTTTCAGCCCTGGTCAAACCATCCAACCCATGCCAGCATGCACAATAGATGTTAAATAGTGATGATGATGATGATGATGATGATGATGATGATGATGATTAATGTTGTCAATATACTTTTCCCCGCTGTTGGTTAACATTACATAGATACAAGGACAACAGAAAAAAATCATAATTTTACATTTTTTGCCAAATGTTTTTGTGCTTCTTATATAAAATAATGATGCAAATATTCATTTTCAAAACTACAAACGTATATTAAATTAAAGAATATAAAATTACATGAAATGTAATTTCTCATTTGTACATTTGTGATAAATATATATTATCAATAACTGAAATACTGTTTAACTATCAATTAATTGCAGATGTTGCATATTGATTGATGTCCATATAAGCTAGTGTGGTACATTTTAGTGTGACCAAGCAACCAACAGTATATATTTTTATTATTGTTTTTGAGAGGGTGGTAAGCTGGCAGAATAGTGAGTTGGACAAAATACTGGCAGATTTTCTTGTAGTCATTAAAAAATAAACCAATACCAGACTGGTTGTCAAATGGTATAGAGCATAAGTTCTCAAAGTGGGCGCTACTCCCCCCTTCCCCGGTGGGCGTTGAGACGGTCCAGGGGGTGGTGAGGGCGGTAGAGAAAAAGGGGGCATTGGAGGAAGGCAGTGAATTGGGGGATGCTATGAATTTATTATAATATAACATTGTATACAAATTATACAATATTATATTAAATATCAAATGATTCATAGTATATATAAATTAGTAAAATATTAAATATTTATAGAAATAATACATTTCTAAATCTCTCAGAGAGATTCATGCAGTAGTGATGCGATAAAGTAGTTGTATACTGTCACATAAAATATTTATTTAACCATAAAAATAGGGGTGGGGGCAATGAGGGTATTATGTGGCCACGTGGTGGGTGGTGGCCCAAAATGTTTGAGAACTTTTGGTATAGAGGGAGGAATATACACAAGCCCATACAAACATACATGCATACATATGCACATACACATACACACATGCTCAACGACACACACACACATATATATATATGTATATATATACACATACATAGGCAGAGAGAGTGAGTGAGATAGATAGATAGATACATACATAATACATACATACATAAACAGACAGATAGATAGATAGATACATACATACATACATACATACATACACACATAGATAGATAGATAGATAGGTAGATAGATAGATAGATATACAGTGAGCTTCCATATTGTTTCTGTTTACCAAATACACTCACAAAGCATTGATCGACCTCAAGGCTATAAGTTGAAGGCACTCTTCCAAGGTGCTGCAGAATGGGACTGAACTGAAAACCAAGTGGTTTGAAGTAAACTTCTCAACTACACAACCATTCTTACACACATAAGTACAACAATATTAGTATTTTTTTTTTAGTTTCTATTATATTTCATAGCGCTAATTATACGAAATAATTAAACAAATACTAATTTTCCAAATTAGAAATATTGATTAAATTACAATGAATTTAATTAAAACAAAATTTCTCATTTGTATATTTACAATAAATATATGTTACCGATAACCGTGATACTGTTTAACCATCAATTAATTACAGATGTCATATACTGATTAATATCCATATTAAAAGATAGCATGACCAAGCAACCAACAATGAGAATTATTAGTATTGACTGTTGACGATAATATGATTTACAACTAACTGAGATTTATTTAGCAAGCAATGCTCTTTCAGGTTATATAAGTATGTATATATGAGAGCATGTGCATATATATGTGAATATATATATATATATATATATA
>NC_069010.1:2257352-2260237 GCF_001194135.2 Octopus bimaculoides
TATATATATATATATATATATATATATATATATATATTTCACAAATTTCCATGACTCACTGTCATCATCCAATTTCTTTATTATGAACTAGCTGACCATGTTCCGCCAATAATGACGACTGATTGTAGTATTTCATATATAAATAAGGTACTTAATAATCACTAATACAAACATTTATATACTTCCCTTATACATACACACACACACGAAACACTGATTTTTTCACCCCCTTTCTTCCTTATTCATCTATCACCCCTTCCTTTCTCTCACTACCTTTCAGTCAGGACTATTACTCTCACTACTTCTCCTTCACTGAATTACTATTTTCTCTCCTCTTCTACATCCAGTGTGATTCTGGACAAATACATATATATATACTAATATATAAAACTACAATGCTCATTATTATACTAGCTGACCATATGTCATCAATAATGACAGCTAATTGTAGTATTTTATATATAAAAAGGTACAAAATAAGATACATAATAATCACAGATACAAACATTCACATAATTCCCTTGTACACACACACACACACACACATACACACATATACTCACACAGAGTGGAAACACTGATTTTTTCCACCTCTTCCTTCTTTATTCATCTATCACCCCTTCCTATCTCTCATTGCTATTACTTTCTCTCAACCCCTCTCAGTCAGAACTATTACTCTCACTACTTCTCCTTCACTGAATTTCTATTTTCTCTCCTCCTCCATGTCCGGCGTGATTCTGGACAAATATATATATATATATATATATATATATATACAAATATATAAAAACACAACACTCATTATTATATTAGGAGATTTGAATTGGAAGATTGAGTGACGGGGAATCTTTCATTAGCTGATTACCCAACCATGGATGCCACCCCTATGAGTATGTGACATAGATGTCATGGTATGGTGCGCGTGATTGGTCAAAAATACAGTTCGTAAGATTCAGGCTGCTGGAGTTTATCAGAGGGTATATAAAGGACAGACCCAACCATTTCACTACAGTTATCGATTGTGGAACATGATTGTCACTACATAGAGCTGATAACTGAGTAATGCATGAAAGTTTGAGTTTATTTCAATGTTGTAAAATTGGAAACATTGCAAATAAAAAAAAAAACCCAGAAAATCAGATTAAGTTGGAATTTCACTGATTAATATATGTATGTGTGTGTATGTGTGTGTGTGAGTGTATGCGTATATGTGTGTGTGTGTAAACATATATATAAATATATATATATATATATATATATATAGATAGATAGATAGATAGATAGATAGATAGATAGATATAGATATAGACAGATAGATAGATAGATAGATGTAGTGTGTGTGTGTGTATGTGTGTGTGTGCATATATGTGTGCGTACGTATATATATATATATATATATATATATTATTATATGTATTTATTTTCTCCTAATTAATATATATATATAGATAGATAGATAGACAGATAGATATAGTTTGTGTGTGTGTATATATATATATATATATATATATATATATAGACAGATAGATACAGATAGATAGATATAGTGTGTGTGTGTATGTATGAATATATATGTATATGTATATATAGAGATAGATAGATAGATAGATAGATAGAGTGTGTATGTATGTATGTATGCATATATATATATATAAATATTCGTTTATAATTATATAAGGGCATTACTACAGAATAATGCCACACACCAGAAGTCTGGTATATATATAGATAGATAGATAGATATAGTGTGTGTTTGTATGTATATATATATGTGTATATATATTGCTAAACAGACAGATATATATGTGGGGGGTGGGGTGTAAAAGTCAGGGCTGGAGATCAAATAATAGTACATTTCCCCTTTTTTTTTTTTCATTAGTAACAATTCAGGCCTTGTTGTTGCTTAACTCCAGGTTAATTTTGATTGAACAAACCTATGATCAAAGAGGTTCCAACTGTGACTGTCCTGTTCTAATCCGAACATAATACATCTATGACTACATTATCTGATATGTTTCTCATTGTTGTTGTTGTTTAACCCCGGGTCATCTATGATCCAACAGACCTATGATCAAAGATGTATCGGCTGTGACTATCCTGTCCTTTATCTAAGAAATTGTGTATCTAAGAGTATATCGTTCTTCATTGTTTCAGTCGTTCAACCCTAGGTCTTTTCTGGTTGAACAGTCAGTGTATCTAGTCGGAGGCGCAATGGCCCAGCGGTTAGGGCGGCGGACTCGCGGTCATAGGATCGCGGTTTCGATTCCCAGACCGGGCGTTGTGAGTGTTTATTGAGCGAAAACACCTAAAGCCCCACTACTACAATGACAACTACTATTTTTACTACTACTACTACTACTATTTCTACTACTACTACTACTAGTATTTCTACTACTACTGCTGCAACTACTACTACTACTACTACTACTACTACTACTACACTACTGCTACTACTATTTCTACTACTACTACTACTATTACTACTACAACTACTACTACTACCACCATCATCACTACCTCTCTTTCTCTCTCTCCAACTTCCACCATCCCCACCACCACTATCTTCTGCTGACAATCACTCCTTCCTTTCCCTCTCTCTCTTTGCCTCTACCCTCTCTTCAACAACTCCACCACCACCACCACCACCACCAATATCTTCTGCTCCCTCTTCCCCCTGCTCTTCCCCAATATCTTCTACTGACCATCATTCCCTCCACTCCCTCTCCCTCTTTCTCTCTCTCCTCTCTCTCTCTCTCTCTCTGCGCTCTCTTCACCAGCCACACCACCACCAATATCTTCTACTGACCATCACTCCCTCCTCTCTCCTCCACCACCACCACCACCACCAATACCATCTGCTGGCCATCACTCCCTCCTCATCCTCC
>NC_069010.1:2264318-2268717 GCF_001194135.2 Octopus bimaculoides
TTTCAGTAAATTTCTATATCTTTGTGCAGCTGAGGATTGCTCTGCATTTTACATTTGCTGTAATGTTCACATTGCTTAATTAAATGGAGTCGCATGAAACGATCGTACTGCATTAACTTTGGATATCCTTGTTGCTTATTTTGACTTTAATCATCTTATTTTGAAATTGTATGGATAATACCATACTTAATTCTGGTGCCTAAACTTAAGTACCATATTCACCTTGAATCTATATATATATATATATATATATATGATGGATTCTCTTGTCATGAATGACAAATGGAGTTTCAGTAAACTAAAGCGGTAATCATGTTCTATGGAAATGCATGTGTCTCTTGAAGCTTGCTGGTGCCTTGCAAAACTTTTGGCAAATGGAACAAGTTGAGGACTCAGTTTTCTTGAGTTCTTGTGGATTATTTTCTTTGTGTTTTCTTGAGTGAATAGCAAGGATTGCTTTGCTCTGTGCCACAAAACTATAAATACAGGTAAGGTTTTCATTTAGAGGAGCAGCGTTATATATATATATATATATATATATATGCAATCAGATTCTTTTGCTGAACTGCTAAGTTACAGTGATATAAACTCACCAATATTGGTTATCAAGCAATGGTGGGTCGACAAACACAGACTCAGACACACAGGTAGATAGATAGATAGATAGATAGATAGATAGATAGATAGATAGATAGATATGTTGTCTTTGATAGGAGAGTCCATCATATATATCTTTTATCTTGTACTTGTCTCAGACGTAAGGTTGCAGCCATGCTGAAGAATCACCTTGAAGAATTCTTAGTCAAATGCATGCCAGCACTTATTTTTTCTTTCCTCTATTGGTGTCTTTTGCCAAACCACTAAGCTGCAAGAACATAGACACACCAGCAACAGTTGCAAAGTGGTGGTGGTGGGGAGGGGGCAGGGGACAAACACACACACACACATGATGGCCTTCTTTCAGTTTCCCTCTACCAAATCCACTCACAAGGGTTCGATTATCCTGAGGCTATAGAAGAAGACACTTGCCTAAGGTTCCATGCAGTGGGACTAAACCCAAAACCACATGGTTAGGAAGTAAACTTCTTACCGCACAGCCACACCTGTGCCTACACACACACACACATATATATATATATACACACATACACACACATACATATATATATATATATATATATATATATATGCACACACACATACAGATACACACACACATACATGCATATGTATTTATACACAAACACATATATAAGAGACAAGCGGATTGAGGAATGAGAGAGAGAGAAAGAGAGAGATGAAGGAGGTATATGTCTTGAAGTGTCATTAACTTCCTGTTTTAATTAATCTCAAGGCAGCAATTAATATTTACCCACCCCCCACCCCACCAATCACTGCAACATCACTCATACATACCCACACACTCTTACACCCACACCCACACACACACATACACATGCCCGCATTTCCTGTTCTTTAATATAATTACCAACACCAGGACTACCACCTGCATTCCATCATCCACTGGCGTCACCACTATATATATATAACAACTCTACAACCAATACAACAGCCACGCCCCCACCTTCACCCCCACTCCACCCTTATTCCTATCGCTACCAACACCACCAAAACTATCAACACCACCACCAAAACTCCCACAAGCAGCATTGTCATGACCAACGCCACCACCACCACCATCACTCCCACCATTGGCAATACCTTATCACTTCCAACACTAACACGCAACTACCACCGACGTCATCACCACCAAATACAACAGTTGAAGAAGTGCTAAATGAAGATTAAGATACTAAGAGAAGAAACTAAATAAATTTTTAAGCTTTCATGAGGAAACCCTTTATGAAAAGGAAGAGAAAGTAATAAGAGAGGTAAGAGAAAAATATGCACCATAACTAATTTAAGAATTCTGCTAACATGGTATATGTAAACAAATATCTTGTGTGTGTATATATAAATCTGTATACTACTACAACTGTTTCTGCTACTACTACTACTACTACTACTACTACTACTACTAACACTATTACTACAGATACTGCTGCTGCTACTACTAAAACTATCAATACTGCCACAAATAGCATTGACATCACCACCACTCCCCCCATTAACAACCAACACAATCACTACCACAACAGTCCCAACTGACATATCCATCACCTCAACATCCAAAAACATAACAACCACAGAAATAACTCAAGAAAGCTTATGAGGAGAAGAAGAAACAAACAATGAAGACACAAAGTGAGACAAGTAAAAGCACTTGCTGGAGTAAGTGTAGAAGTATAAAGCAAAAACTACAACAGTCAAAGAAGTGCAAAATGAAGCTTAATATACTGAAAGAAAATAACTAAAGAAATTTTAAAGCTTTCGTGGGGATACCTTTTATGAAAGCGAAGAGAAAGTATTAAGAGAAGTAAGAGAAAGATATGTACCATAACAAATTTAAGAAATCTGTTAACATGGTCTATGTAAACAGATATCTTGTATGTATATATAAATCTGAATTGCATTATGTATGTATGTATGTATATATTATGAGCAACCTTTCACTTTTTAGGTATCTGTTTGTGAAACTGGGATTCAATATTTATTAACACATTCATAAATATGTATATACATACACACAGATGCATACACTTGCATATGCGCACATACACTCACACACATAGATTTCTTCTTTGCAGCATTCAATTTATTTTCTACCCTTATATTCAAATGTATGATACCTGTGTATATATGTACATTATGTGTTCGAGTATATGTACGTACGTATGTATGTTTGTATGCATGTACATACGTATATATGTACATATGTACATATATATGTGTCAGTCCTCCATGTATGTTTTGTAGTATTTAATACATATTTCATTTATTATATACATACATATATATGACGATATATATATATGTATATATATATATATATATAAATATATATGTGTGTATGTGTGTGTTTCAGTATGTGTTTATATGAATGTACATATGTTTATATATAATATATGTATGTGTGTATATATATATATATATATATATATATATATATATGTATATATATATATGTGATATATATAATATATATATATATGTGTGTGTGTGTGTGTGTGTGTGTGTGTGTGTGTGAATGATATATCTATTTTAATGTTTGTGTGTATATACACAATATACATGACCGAGCACACAATACAAAGATCCACATTCACACACACACATACACATACACTCAAGCACTATGCTACACAGATATATATAAACTACACATGCATACAACTATACATCCATACACACGCATACATATATGCGTACACCCCATACATGTACATACATACATGCATACATACATACAGTACAAACAGAAAGTAGTATGAGAGGAAATCAAATAAATAAATAAATAATAAATACCAGAAAAATTGTTAAATGTGGACATTTTCCCACGATAACCACCACCATTGCTATCACCTATACTACTACAACTACTACCACTATGCCACTAACAATATTACTACTACTGTTTCTAGTACTTCTACTACTACTACTACTACTACTACTACTACTACTACTACTACTACTACTACTACTAATAATAATAATAATAATATCACTACTACTACAACTACTGCTGCTGCTACTACTACTACCACTACTTCTACACCTACTACTACTACTGCTACTGCGAGTACTACTACTACCACCACCACCAGCACTACCACCATCACAACTACTACTACTACTACTACTGCTGCTGCTGCTGCTACTACTACTACTACTACTACTACTACTATTACTATTACTGCTGCTGCTACTACTACTAATTTCACCACACATCCACCACTTGTGCTATAACCAGTACCAACACCTTTATCACCACCACCACCACTGTAACCAGCACCTCAAACCACTATGTACACCACCATCACTACTACCACCAACACTACAACCACTACTACTTACAACTACAACCAACACTTACCTTAGTCATTACCTCAACCCACCAACACCACTACAAGTAACACCTCCACTGCAACTACCACCAACACTACAACTGCTACTACAACCACTGCTACCACCAATGCGATGACCATTACTTTTACCATCAGCACCACTACCACCACCATCACTACCACCGCCAATACTACGATAACCACTTTGACTACCACCAAGCACTGACACTACTAACTCCTGCGCTATCACCACCACCATCAACACCAATACTACAACTATCAAAGTCACAACAACTATCATCTCTAACACTACCACCACCACCACCACTAACACTACTACCACCACCACCACTACTACTAACGCTAGTGCTACTACAACCACCACCACCACTTCTATTAACACTACTTCCACCACTACCACCACCACCTCTACT
>NC_069010.1:2268727-2269110 GCF_001194135.2 Octopus bimaculoides
CTACTAACGCTAGTGCTACTACAACCACCACCACCACTTCTATTAACACTACTTCCACCACTACCACCACCACCTCTACTAACACCATCACCATCACTACTAACACTACTACCACCACCACCAACACCACCTCTACTAACACCATCACTACTACCACTACCATCACCACCACCACCACCTCTACTAACACCATCACCATCACTACTAACACTACTACCACCACCACCACCAACACCACCACTACTACTAACACTACTACCACTACCACCATCACCACCATCACCACCATTACTACTACTACCACTACTATTACAGATACTACTACTACAATAACTACTACTACTACCACCACCACTACTACTACTACATCAGCCATCACCTTT
>NC_069010.1:2270347-2270905 GCF_001194135.2 Octopus bimaculoides
AATCATGATGATGATGGTGGTGATGATGATGATGATGGTGGTGGTGGTGGTGATGATGATGATAATGATGATGGTGGTGGTGGTGGTGATGATAATCATGATGATGATGGTGGTGATGATGATGATGATGGTGGTGGTGGTGGTGATGATAATCATGATGATGATGGTGGTGATGGTGGTGATGGTGATGATGATGATGATGGTGATGATGATGATGGTGATGATGATGACAGTGGTGGTGATGATGATGATGATGATGACGATGATAATTTTAATATTAATAACAGAAATAACAACAACGACAACAACAACAACAAAAATAATGAAGATGATGCTGATGATGATGATGATGGCAAGAAAAACCACAACATTAACAACTACAGCAGCATCAACCCCCCACAGCCACCGCCACCACCGCCACCAACCACCAACAACAACAGCTAAAGCAACAAAATGATAACAAAACACAAAAATTCAACAATAACAGCCACAACAACATTTTTTCGATATGTTTTTCCAATTCCAAAACTGCAGGGAGTTGTCTGGAACGGAGGGGGA
>NC_069010.1:2271456-2279592 GCF_001194135.2 Octopus bimaculoides
GTGGTGATTGTGGTGGTAGTGGTGGTTGTGGTAGTTGAGGTGGTGGTTGTGGTAGTTGAGGTGGTGGTTGTGGTAGTTGAGGTGGTGGTTGGGGTGGTAGTGATGGTTGTGGTAGTAGTGTGCGATGGCATTAATGGCAGTGGTGGTGTTGTCATTGGCGTTAGTGATGGTTTTGGAAATTGTAGTGGTTGTAGTGTTAGTGTTGGGTGTTGGTGATAGTTGAGATAGTGGTCGTGATAGATATGGTGGTAGTTGTGATGGTAGTGGTGGTGGTGGTGGTGACGATAATAATAGCAGTGATGGGGATGATGATGATGATGATTATAATAATAGCAGTGATGATGGGAATGATGATGATGGTGGTGGTAATAGTAGTGGTGGTGATAGTGGTGGTGGCGATAATGGTGGTGGTGGTGGTGTTAATTATAATGACAATAACAACAATGATGGCAATGATGATGATGATGATGATGATGACAATTATGACACTCCTTCACTTGGCTCATGAAAGTTAAGGGAGGGACGTAGTTTTTTTCCCTTTTGTTGCATGCAGCAAGAACCAAAATGTTTCCAGTTGCTGCCATGATGTAAGCAGACACTCCCAAACAACAAGAAACCACTTACAACACTATCCTAACAGCACTGTCTAAACCATATGGCCTGAACACATCTACAACATTCCTGAATATCGTCCAGGTACATCTATAACATCTCAGGATACTCTTCAGACACATCTACAACATCCCAGAATACTCTTCAGATTCATGTGCAACAGCCCACAATACTCTTCATATACATGCACAACATACTCTTCAAATATATGTACAATATCCCAGAATTCTGTCCAGAGACATCTACAGCATCTCGGAATACTCTTCAAGTACATCTACAACATCCCAGAATACTCTTCAAGTACATCTACAGTATCCCAGAATACTCTTCAAGTACATCTACAGCATCCCAGAATACATATCAGATACATGTACAACATCTTAGGATACTATCCAGGTACATCAGCAACATCTCAGAATACTTACCAACATCCCAGGATACTTACAACATCCCAGGATACTGTTGAGACACATCTTCAACATCCTAGGATACTGTCCAGGGACATCTATACCACTCCAAAACACTATTACAAACCTTTAATCACAAAGACATGATTGTTATATCTCTTCTTGGATAATTCAGCAGTTTGCCACAAGAGGGCGAGTATATATTTTCTCATTACAAGAGAGGCAAGAAAGAAGTATAGAGGTAGAACCGACACAGCACATGTGTTTAGTTATAATTCTACATTCTGAGATCAACTCCTATCAAGCTTGACTTAGCATTCCATCCTCTTAGTGTCAATAAAATAGAAAACTAGTGACATATTGTGATCAGTATTATTGACTAACCCCGCTTCATAAAATTGATGACTTTGTCCCTAAGTTAGAAGACAGAAGCTCTCCATTATCAGGTGGACTGCATTATAGATGCGTTCACATATTTTGTAAAAGAGGCATACCTTTTTATCCCATCTCTCTCCCTGCTCTCCCTTTTGTATGCCTCATAAGATGCCCCTGCAGCATCATAAATAAATCTTGGAATTAAATAGTTTTGATTGACTGTCAGATGACTTTTGGCCAACCCTGTATGTATCATCATCATCATCATCGTTTAACGTCCGCCTTCCATGCTAGCATGGGTTGGACGATTTGACTGAGAACTGGTGAAACCAGATGGCTACACCAGGCTCCAATCTGATTTGGCAGAGTTTTTACAGCTGGATGCCCTTCCTAACGCCAACCACTCAGAGAGTGTCATCGGTGCTTTTACGTGCCACCGGCATGAGGGCCAGTCAGGCGGTACTGGTGACGGCCATGCTCGAAATGATGTATTTTACGTGCCACCTGCACAGGAGCCAGTCCATTGGCACTGGCAACGATCTCGCTTGAATGTCTCTTCACGTGCCACTGGCACAAGTGCCAGGTATATAGATATATATATGTACATACATACAAACATACATACATACAAACATACATACATACATACATTCATACATGCATACCTATATATCATTTATATCTTTATATGTAAATGTGGGTTGTCTGTGCATTTTGCATTTAGAAACTACATCTTATATGTTATTAGTTGCCAGCTCATACATAAGTTTGTATAACATTTATTTTGAGAAATTATATCAAAATTTCTCTTGTGCTACACCCTTCAGCCTGTCAATGAAGAAAGGCAGAAAGTTGAAATGGAACAGTATTAGCAAAGAAGAGAAACACCTGAAGCTAGAAGGGAGTGATGGGTGGAGTAAAAGAAAGAGTCTAAAATTCTAGAATGTGTCTGTGTGACATCAAACTCTTTGTTTTTCTTCCTCCTTTGATCTCTCTTTAATCTTTCTCTCACTCACTGTCTCTCTCTTTAGCATAGTGGAATAAGAAGAAATAGAGAAGGAGAAACATACATGAAGAGAGAGCGCTGAATAAATAGATAGATTGATAGACAGAGATAAATCGATAAATAGACAGTTATATATAAATATATATATATATATGCATATATATATATATATATATATGTGTGTGTGTGTGTGTGTGTGTGTGTGTGTGTATATATATATATAGATAGATAGATAGATAGATAGATAGATAGACAGAGATAAATAGACAGTTATACAGCTAGACAGATAGATAGATAGATAGATAAATAGGTAGGTAGGTAAGTAGGTAGGTAGGTAGAGATAGATAGACAGGTATCTAGAGAAAATAGGGAAAGAATGTGATGGTGATGATGGCAGTGATTTGGAAACCGAGAAGCAGTATTTGCAAAGAGTGGTAATGCACAAAGTTGGCAGTGGAAGTTAAAGTAAGCTTCTAAATTACATTTGTGGAACATCAAACTCTTTGTTTTCCTTCCTACTTCAGTCTCTCTTTAATATTTCTTTCTTCCTCTTCCTGTCTTTCTCCAGAATAATGGAACAAAAAGTTACAGGAAATGGGAGACGTACATGAAGATAGGTAAATAGATAGACAGATAGATGGAGAGAGAGAGAGAGACCGACAGACAGACAGACAGACAGACAGATAGATAGACAGATAGAGAGAGAGATAGAGAGAGAGATAGAGATTAATAAATACATACATACATGCATACGTACATACATACACACATACATACATACACACATACATATTTATAGCAGACAGAGAGATAGAGAGAAAGATAGACAAACAGACTGAAGGAAGGAACTGTGATGGTGACAATAGTGATGGTTTGAAAACCAAGGAGTAGTTCTGGCTTTTGCAAATTTGAAAGAGAGTGATAGGATGAACAAAGGTTCTTAAATATGTTTCTGTGACATCAAACTCTTTGTTTTTCTTCCTACTTCAGTCTCTCTATAATCTTCCTCTCTCCTCCCTTTCTCTAGATTAATGGTATTAAAAGCAATAGAGAACAGTACAAATACGTGGAGAGAGAGAGATGTAGATAGTGAGAGAGAAAGAAAGAAGTGAAAAAGAGAGGGTGGATGATGGCAATGGAATCAGTTTGAAAACTGAATAATTCACTCATTCCCCTCAAGAGTCGGGATTCACACGAAGCCCTACAAACTCAAATAATGCAATGTAGTCAGTGCTGATGACCACAAAATACAAGTAGATTTGCTGTAATAGATCTAAATACAGAATTATCAACATTATCATTACCACAAAGCAAGGCCATAGCCCAATGACTGAAACAAATAAAGCATACACAACCTGAAATGGAAAAATATGTTTCCATATGTGCATATATATATATATATATATATACAAATGGAACAAAAATGCAATAGAAGACAATAAAAGATTCAGACAGACAGATAGACGATACAAAGGCGGACAAGAGAAACAACAATTAGAAGGACAGGCAAAAAAAGACGGGTCACTCTTGGCTTTCTTTCATCAGTCAAGTAACAGAAGTCACAACCATTTCGGGCAGTTACACTTGAGATTGTTTGATCAGAGAGAGAGAGAGAGAGAACTCCTTAAATGAAAATATATATATACAGGCACAGGTATATGAAGGCACATTGGTCAGTGGTTAGAGCATCGGGCTTATAATCAATGAGTTCGATTCCTGGATTGGGTTGTGCGTTGTGTTCTTGAGCAAAACACTTTATTTCACATTGCTCCAGTTCACCCAGCTGTTGAAATGAACTGCAATGTTACTGGTACCAAGCTGCCTTTGCCTTTCCCTTGGATAACATTGGTGGCATGGAGATGAGAGGCTGGTATGCATGGGCGACTGCTGGTCTACCATAAAACAATCTTGCCTGGACTTGTGCCTCAAAGGGGAACTTTCTAGTTGCAATCATGGTCATTCATGACTCAAGGGGGTTTCTACAGCTGGATGCCCTTCCTAACACTAACCACTCCGAGCATGTAATGGGTGTTTTTATGTGCCACCAGTATGGGCGCCATTTACATGACACCAGTATCTGCCATGACTGCAATTTTGCTTGGCTTGATGGGTCTTCTTCTCAAACACAACATAATGCCAAAGGTCTTGATCATTGCCTCCGTGAGGTCCAATGCTCAAAAGGAACTTACCTCCGTGAGGCCCAACACTTGAAAGGAACTCAGCCACTTTGTCTCTCAGACTGCATCTCATCCACATCCACCCGTTTCCAAATTCTCCTCTCCAACATCCTTTCCCCTATCTTCATTGCATGCTCCAATAACTTCACTCCCCAATACATCCCACAACTCATTGCATCCCCCTTTTCCCTCGAAGATCGGTACCACCACACTTAGTGCCCAATCATCTGGCATTCTTCTTCCATCCAGCGCACCCTGGTAGAGCGCCATCATCACAACAGTCCCTATCTCTCCACTTGCAGCTATCGTTTCCACACTTACTTCTGATGGACCAGCTGCCTTTCCTGTTTTCATTTCCTTCATTGCCTCCACTACTTCTTTCCAACGAACCCTCTCCACTGGCCCCTTCACCACAACAATTTCTACGCTCTGATCCCATTCATTCTCCTCGTTCATAATTCCCTCCAGATGCTCTTTCCAAACTCTTCCCCTGTCCTTCTCATATACATACATATATATATATATATAAATTTAAATAATAAGGGTAAAAATTGATATTAATTATATTAATATCAATTTAAACCAGTGGCCTAGCACGTTGGAAAAAATCTGAAGATTCAGAAAATCATATTACATACATATGAGAAGAATGACCACTAGGTGGACTCTTAATATGCTAAATGTAGACCCCATATTTTGTATCTTTTCATTTGTGTTGCTTGCTTTACGTACTGGTGTTTGCCGAATTTTTCTTGAGTATTGTACATGTTTTCTTTTTTCCATAATTGTATACCTATTTTTGCCTCCTTGTATATAGATATGTGTATGTATGTGTGTATATATATATAAATGACGGGCTTCTTTCAGTTTCTGTCTACCAAATCCACTCACAAGGCTTTGGTCAGCCCGAGGCTATGGCAGAAGACACTTGCCCAAGGTGTCATGTAGTGGGACAGAACCCAGAACCATGTGGTCATGTGGCAGGGAAGCAAACTTCTTATACCACACAGTCATGCCTGCATCTATGCTTGAGAGAAATTTGTGGGGTGGTCATGGCTGGAAGCACACTTTGATCACTTATGTCTCTCTTTGTCTGTTTTTCTAAATCCGAACTGACCTGGGGCTAAACGACATTTGCAATACAAACAGCCATAATTGCAATACCGTTGTTGTTGTTGTTGCTGTTGTTGTTGTTGCTATGGTTGTTTGGCCTGCAGGTCAGCATTGATTTGGCAGACAGACAGACCTGTGATCAAAGGCGGTGGCGGTGGTGGTGTGGTTGGAGGGTGGAGAGGAGTGTGTGAGCCAATGCATTAAATTGAGTGAGATGCCAGCCTCCTACTCCTCTTCATCAATATCTTTGTCATCGTCATGACTGTCATCACCACCACCATCACAATTATCATCATCACCATCATCATCATCATCATCATCATCACCATCCTCTTCTTCCCTCACCTCCTCTTTCCCTTCATTATCATCATCATCATCATCACCATCATCACCACCACCATCACAATTATCATCATCACCATCCTCTTCTTCCTTCACCTCCTCTTTTCCTTCATCATCATCATCATCACCACCACCATCCACTTCCTCCTCCACCTCCTCTTCATCATCATCATCCTAATCATCATCACCATCGCCACCATCAACCTTACCATCATTAAAACTGTCAATATCATCATCATCATCGCCATCACCCCCACCCTCAATTTCATCATCACCACCAACACCACCACCACCATCATCCCTATTCTCCTCCTCCTCCTCTTCATCATCATCATCGTCATTACCAGCATCGTCACCATCACTACCACTGTCAATTTTCCATCATCATCATCATCTGCATCACCATGATCATCATCACCACAACCACCACCACTACCACCAATATCATCAGCATCCCATCGTCAACATCTCTCTCTCTCTCCCTCACTGTTTTCTTTCTATCACTCTCTCTCTCTCTCTCTTTCTCCATCTCTCCCCCACACCACCATCTACAAAATATTATTAACCTTTTAATATTGAGTCAAAAGAACTCATTTAATTAAAACTAAATTGTTTTATTTTCTTCATTTTTTTTGTGAGTCTTTTAATTATTAATTATTAATTATTATTATTACTGTTATTTTTATTATTGCTGTTGTTATTTTGATTATTATTATTATTATTATTATTATTATTATTATTATTATCATTATTATTATTATTATTATTATTATTATTATTATCATTATTATTATTATTATTATTATTATTATTATCAACATCATCGTCGTTGTCATCTTCACCATCATCATCGTCATCTTCGTCGTCATTATCGTCATCTTTGTCATCATCATCATTATTATAAATTTATTAATTAATAAATTTATATATTTATATACTCATTTATTTATTTATTAAAAAAAAAAAACTAAACCAAGATTTTTCTTTGTTTTTTTTTTTGTAATTACAAAATATTTTCTTTGTTTTATATTTATTTTTTTATCTCTTCATTTCTTGGCAAAAATTAATTCAATGAAAAATTTTTAAAACAATTTCTATATTTATTTATTAATTTATTTATTTTCACTTTCGATTATTTCTTAATTTAAATTATTTTAAAATTCGTTTTTCCCCTTATTTTCCATTATTTTTCATATTTTTTTGTTTCATTCTTCTTATTAAACACATTTTCCAAAAGATATATATTCTTGTTAATTTTTTATGTTAGTTCCTCACACGTACGCAAACACACACAAACACACACACACACGTATAAAGTATATATGTATATATACATATACACATGTATATGTACACATATATTTGTATATATATATGTGTGTGTATGTTTGTCCATATACTTAAATATGTATGCACACACACACACATATATATGAATATATATATGTGTGTGTCTGTGTGTGTATTATACACATACATTTGTTCTATAAAATATTTTTTTGAAAATTTTCTGACTTGTAAAATTGAAAAAGAAATATTTAAAAAATTCATTTTATTATTTTTACTACTACTACTACTACTAGTACTACTACTGCTACTACTACTACTACTACTACTACTACTACTACTACTACTACTACTGTTATTTTTATTATTGGTGGGAGGTTATATTTTTGTTTAATAATAGCAATAACTATAATAATAATAATAATAATAATAATAATAATAATAATAATAATAATAATAGTAATAATTACGGTGATGATGTTGATGATGCCAATGATGATTTTGTCTTCTTTTTTTTTGTCTTGAGTTCTTTTTTTTTTTTCCGGTTCATAATTTAAATGATTTATTGAAAAAAAAAAATGTTATCTTTTGAAGTGAAGTCGTCTGAAATATTGAGGTCACCGTTATAATCATCATAATCTTCGTCATCATCGTCATTATCATCATCGCCATCATCTTCGACATCATCATCAACATCGTCATCGTCGTCGTCATTGTCATAATCATCATCATCATCATCATCATCCTCTGACTATATTGTTGTTGCTAGCAAAATTTTCAGTAATGAAATGTCTCTGTCATGCATATATGTATGTAT
>NC_069010.1:2279602-2280030 GCF_001194135.2 Octopus bimaculoides
ATACATATATATATATATATATATATATGTATATATATATATATACATATATATATACATGCATATATATATAAATATATGTATGTGTATGTATATATGTGCATAAGTAAACACATATGCATACATATATATATATATATACATACACACATGCTCACACACTCACACAGATATACTTTCACACAATTATGCACATGTAATCTTATGTATAAATACACAATCACACCTTCAAAGATGTAATCACACACACACAAATCAATTCACATAACTTCAAACACACACACATAACATCACACACACACATAACATCACACACACACATAACATCACACACACACACATAACATCACACACACACACATAACATCACACACACACACATAACATCACACACACACATAACATCACACACACACACATACACACAA
>NC_069010.1:2280040-2284692 GCF_001194135.2 Octopus bimaculoides
TCACACACACACATAACATCACACACACACATAACATCACACACACACACATACACACAAATGCAACTACACATAATTTTTTTTTTTTTAAATAAACAGATTTCCATCTGTTCCAGTCATGAGTGACCAATTGTTCAATCAAGTGAATTATCTGCTCCTGAATTAACACATAAGTGGCTGAATATTCCATAGTTACATGGCTCTGTCCTCATGTATTGTCTGCTTTTACGCCGTGTTGATGTTGCCACAACGAAATTCTTTCCAATTAAGTGTGAGTTGCCCATCAAATGAAGTCGTAACATTACTTCATTCTAACCTCCTTATAGTGTTTCTTTGGCAGAAATATTTGGGGTGGTTTGCCATTGCTTTTCCCCAACTGGATGGTCATTGGCCCCACAAGGAACCCATCCATCCTCCAACAGGTCTTGCTTTAGCCCTGCTGGTTGTCCAGATATGCTCCTCACACGAATAGCAAGCTACACAAGTTGGGGGGGGGGGAGAAACCAGTTCAATAACTGACCACTCAACCATGGAACAGGTAGTACTGGTTTATATGATGCCAATAACAGGTCCCATGAGTCTGTGATGAGATCCCTAACCTGACTTTAACCAAGGTGTAGTTCTGCCTTTTCGTAAGCACTAACAAGTCCTTCTCTTCCTCCTCCTCCTTCTTTATAAGCAGTTGCAATCTATAGTTGTGTATTTTTGCAATGTCCTGCTTTTCATGGAAACAAAAACCTTTCAGAAACCAGAGGGTGGAGCACCAAAGTGTCATTGTTACATATTGTATGCTTTTATGGTGTGTTGATAACACTTCAATGAAAGCTTTCCCAATTAAAAGCAATTTCTCTCATTAGACATTGCTTTGTTCTGACCGCCTCATAGTGTTTCTTGGCAGAGATATTGTGGTGGTCTGCTATTTCCTTTCCCAACTGTATGGCCATTGGCCCACAAAGAACTCATCCATCCTTCAACAGGTCTTGCTTTATTTAGTCCTGCTGGTTGTCCAGACACCCTCCTCACAAGAATAGCCAGCTTCTCAAGTGGAGGAACCGATTCAGTCACTGACCACTCAACCATGGAACACGTAGTACTTGGTTTATATGATGCCAGTAGCAGGTCCCAGCAATCTGTGATGAGCTTCCTCACCTGACCTTGACCAAAGTGTAGTTCTGCCTTTTCATTAGCACTAGCAAGTCCTCCTCCTCTTCCTCCTCCTTCTTTATAAGCAGCTGCAATCTATAGTTGTGTATTTTTGCAATGTCCTGCTTTTCATGAAAACAAAAGCTTTCAGAAATCAATGAGGGCAGGGCACCAAAGTGTCATTGTTCCGTATCATAAGCTTTCATATTTTGAAAGATTCACTTTCATTTATTTCATCTTTCCATACAACATCATCCAGTGCAGACGATATGACAATACTTTTATTTTAATAAATGTTGCTTACTGCAAGTTATGGATGATTCTTTTATGACTTCATTGCTTTCAGGCTTAACTTAAGGTATTTTCGTGCCCAACATCACAAAATGCGTCTGAATAAACATTGCCGGACAGCAAATAGAGACTCGGACATTGCTTAGAAAATATTTTTCATTTTTAACCTTGTATATAGTACGCACTGGGGATTTTGACCTTTAAATTTTGGGGGGAAAATGCAGATTATGCTTAAGGATTTACGGTAAATAAATAAATAAATGGAGTTAAATGTAGGTGTTATTCAAATTCTTTTACTTCCGACATATGTTTCAAAGACAACATTGGTATTATTCCAAAGGAATAAAATGGTGTAAAACAATGTAATCTTCTCATCAGGGAAAGAAAGAAATAAACCAAACTCTTCAATAAGACATTTTAACAGAATGTGATGGATATGTATAATGATGAACGGAACGTCATTAAGTTTTTTTTTAAAACCATTAGAGGATATAAAGTCAAAGGTAGCCTATAGAAAAAGGAGGGGTAAAGGAAAGAAACAAGCAGAAAACTAATAAATGAGAAATATAGAGTGATTATGTTTATTTCCTTAAACTAAAAAGCACATCATACCTGTCAAACATATTAACAGAAGGTAAATAAGCAATACCTTGTAAGTTTATTTCGATTATATTTAAAAGTAGAGTTTTGAATAGATGACAGGAATTCAAAAGAATTTTTAAAAAATTCCTGCTTGTGTTTAATATATAAACATAATGTTTTCAAATATGCTGACTTACACTGTGGAAATTCTGTGGGTCCTGCTAGTCTTGTGTTAACACAGATCAGCGGTTGTGTATTCCACAGGCACACGCATACCCTTAAATGTAATCCTCAAGCCTAGTTAGAGTCATACAGAGTGAAACAACACTGGGGCCTTTGAATTACAGGGACAATCCTTCGTGTATATGTGGCTATTTCTCAGACACACACGTACATCATCATCATCATCATCATCATCATCATCATCATCATTATCATTATCATCATCATCCTTTATGTAATTCATGAGTAGAATCAGTATGGAACAGGTACAATTCACTTGATGGGCTTCTCCACAGTTTCCATCTACCTAATTTCACTCATGAATGTAGGAGGTTACCCCAGGTCTTTTGTAAACTGTGCTTGGAAAAGCTGATATGCTGAGGACTGAACTCAGAATTTTATGACTGTGAAGCAAATGTTTGAGTTACTCAGCCAGGATGTATCCACATACACACACACACACACACATACATACACATGTACACACATTCACACACACACACACATGTACATTCACATGCAAACATATCTGCACACACATGCCCACAGATGCATGGGAACACACATTCACACACACACATGCTTGCACAGACATACATGTCCACGCACACACATGTATGGACACACACATGCACACACATGTACGGACACACACATGCACACAAGAACGTTCACACACACTTGTACACACAAGCAGGCATACATGCATACGTATTCACACATATCCACATATTCATATACACATGCAGGCATATGTACATGCATGCACAAACACGTATACACACACCTGCACACATGCCTCTACACACATTCATGTCCACACACACAAACACGAACACATATGTGCGGACACACACATGCACGCACCCACATTCACGTGTACATGTATACACATACACACTTACATGTACACATACATGCACACACATACATATCTAAACACACACATGTTCGGGGACACACACATGTACACACAAGCAAGCATACATGCATACATATTCATTTATTCATATACACATGCGCACCTATGTACACACAAGCACATACATATACACACACATGCACACATGCCAACACATAAACATGTCCACACACACACACGTCCACTCACACACATCCACATACACACATACACATGAACACACACGTACAGACACACACATGCATGCACCCAGAATCACACACACATGTACACACAAGCACACATGCATGCATACACATAGACACTCACATATACACATAGATGCACACGTACCTGCACACACATGTTCACACACGCACATGAACACACATGTACAGACACACACAAACACAAATACACACAGGCATACATATGTGCAAACACATGCACACATATGCATCAACACATACACACATACCTGCACATGCACATCTACACACACACATATGGACACAAATGCACACACACACACTAAACTATGCAATATTACCCACAGAGTTTAAATTAATGGCGCCAGAAGTGTAATGGGAAATGGTGCATCGACTGCACAACCATTAGCAACATGCCACAAATATTAGCAACAATTGGCAACAAGCCACAACTGTTGTTAACACCAGAAATATTGGCTTCAAATTTTGGCACAAGGCCAGCAATTTCGCGGGAGCGGGTCAGTCAATTACACTGATCCCCAGTGCTCAACTGGTACTTAATTTATTGACCCTTAAAGAATGAATGGCACAGTTGACCCTGGTGGAATTTGAACTCAGATTGTAAAGACATTTTGCCTGGCATGCTAATAATACTGTCAGCTCATCACTTTATGAGTGTACATACGTGTGCTTGTATTTGCACAAATGTATGCCTGTGTGTACATGTGTGTGTGTGTGTGTGTGTGTGTGTGTGTGTGTGCATGTGTGTGTGTCTGTACGTGTGTGTTCATGTGCGTGCAGGTATGTGTGCATGTATGTGGAGTGGGTCAGTCAATTACATCGACCCCAGTGCTCGGTTGGTACTTAATTTATTGACCCTAAAAGAATGAATGGCAAAGTTGACCCCGGTGGAATTTGAACTCAGAATGTAATGACATTTTGCATGCTAATAATACTATCAGCTCATCACCTTATCATCATCGTTTAACGTCCGCTTTCCATGCTAGAATGGGCTGGACGATTTGACTGAGGACTGGTGAAACCGGATGGCAACACCAGGTTCCAATTTGGCAGAGTTTCTACAGCTGGATGCCCTTCCTAACGCCAACCACTCAGAGAGTGTAGTGGGTGCTTTTACGTGTCACCCGCATGAAGGCCAGTCAGGCGGTACTGGCAACGGCCACGCTCAAAATGGTGTCTTTTATGTGCCACCCGCACAAGAGCCAGTCCAGGGGCACCGGCAACGATCTCGCTCGAAGATCCTATGAAGGCTAGTCAGGCGGTACTGGCAACAGCTACGCTCA
>NC_069010.1:2285474-2288372 GCF_001194135.2 Octopus bimaculoides
CAAAGTCAATCTCAGCAGAATTTGAACTCAGAAAATAAAGATAGACGAAATACTGCTAAGCATTTCGCCCGGTGTGCTAACGTTTCTTATTTCTTTAATGTCCACACGGGGCTAAATATAGAGGGGACAAACAAGGACAGACAAACGGATTAAGTCGATTATATCGACCCCAGTGCGTAACTGCTACTTATTTAATCGACCCCGGAAGGATGAAAGGCAAAGTTGACCTCAGCGGAATTTGAACTCAGAACGTAACAGCAGACGAAATACCGCTAAGCATTTCACCTGGCGTGCTAACGTTTCTGCCAGCTTGTCACCTTAGCACACCAGAAATATTAGCAACACACCACAACTGTTTTCTTCATGCCATGACCATTAGCAACACACTACAACCATTGGCAACATGCAACAAGCATTAGCAGCATATCTCAAAAATTGCTACCACAAAATAAACAGTATAAAATACTGTTTATAAATTAATAAAGGACTGAACCAGTGCGTGTGTTTATTACCGGCATAATGCTTCTCCCAAGGTTTAACTGTATTTCTTTCAACACACGTATCCACATCAAGAATCTTGCACACGAAATACACACACGAATGATAACAAAGTTATTTTAATGAATTCATTATTTTCAAAATTAACTGGAATAAAAGCCTTGTATTTCAACGGAAATATCCTAGTCTCATGATTGAACATCCAGATCTATCCATCATGTTTCTCTTGACTGTTTTGGTACAAATCCACCTGAGACTACACTTTGGTTGTATTATACAAATTTCTTTCCTGTTTTAAAGTGTTTTTAAATTTAAACCTTCCACCAAAATTTGATTTGAATCTATATTTTAGTCACTATCTAAATAATGACAAAGTTAGTTTACTAAATTTTTCATTCTTTTCAAAATTAATTGAAACAAAGCCAGAGTATTTCAAGAGAAATACCCTAGTTTCCAGAACATTCCATCATGTTTTTGTTAACCTTTTTGATACCAAATCATCTGAGACACTTCTGGTTCAATGGTATAAACTTCTTGCTTTAATCTGATCCAAATTGAAACCTTCCATCAAAATTTCATGATAATTCCTATTCCAAACACCAGTTTAATAATGACAAATGTATTTTACTAAGATTGCCATTCTTTTCAAAATTAATTGAAACAAAGCCAATGTATTTCAATAGAAATATCCTCGTCATGTGATTACACTTCCAGAACTTTCTATCATGTTTTTCTTAACCTTTTTAATACCAAATCACCTGAGACAACTCTGGTTCCATGGTATAAACTTTGTTTTAGAATGAGCTAAATGAAAACCTTCCATCAAAATGTCATCTTAATTTATGTCCCAAGCACAATCTAAATAATAGCAAAATTATTTTATTAAATTCTTCATTCTTTTCTAAATCAATTGAAACAGAGATGATGTATTTCAACAGAAATATCCTCATCATATTATTACGCTTCCAGATCTTCTCATCATGTTTGTCTTAACACCTTTTGATCCCAACCCACCCGAGACAAAACCTGGTTCTACCAATACAAACTTCTTGCTTTAAACTGATCCAAATTGAAACCTTCCATCAAAATTTCATGTTAATTCATGTTCCAAACACCAGCTTAATAACGACAAAGTTATTTTACCAAATTCTTCGTTTATTTTCAAAATTGATTGAAACAGAGCCAGTGTATTTCAACAGAAATATTGTAACAAAAGAGTTAATGTGATCTAAACTGTCCGTCAAAATTTTGTCTTAATTTGTTACAAACACCAGCTTGATAATGACAGTTATTTCATTAAATTCGTCATTATTTTGAAAAGCAATTATTTCACCAGAAATATTCTAGCCCTATGACTTAGTTTCCAGAACTTTCCATCGTGTCTATCCTAACCCTTTTGATACCAACCTAGCTGAACCTTATTTAGATTTGACAGATATTTGTCCTCATCCTGTTTGTTGTTAACACGTTTCGGCTGATATACCCTCCAGCCTTCATCAGGTGTCTTGGGGAAATTTCGAACCTGGGTTCTCATTCCTAAGGTATTTTTCGATGTAAAATAACATTAGCTAATATAGTCCTTGATAAGCTATGTCTGATGGGATGGTCATAACTGGAGTGTTTTTTATCAAAGATCTGCTGAACCAGGAACTGATATGGTGTTAAACAACAAGAAGGAAAGACACGTTAGATAATGTAGTCCTAGATACACTATGTCTGAATAACAGACAGGATGGTCACAGTTGGAGCATCTTTAATCATAGGTCTCTCAGATCAGGACTGACCTGGGGTTAAATAAGCACAACAAGGAAAAAACACATTAGATTATGTAGTCCTAAGATACACTATGTCTGAATAAATGACATGATGGTCATAGCTGGAAGACCTTTGATCGTATGTTTGTTGGGTCAGGACTGATCTAGGACTAAAAAACAAGGAAGGACACATTAGATAATGTAGTCCTAGATACACTATGTCTGAATAAAAGACAGGATGGTCACAGCTGGAACACCTTTGATTGTATGTCTGTTGGGTCAGGACTTATATAGAGTTAAATAGCAACTACAAAAAAATGGTAAGACACATTAAATGATGTAGTCCTAGATACACTATGTCTGAATAAATGACCGGATGGTTATAGCTGGGACAGCTCCGATAATAGTTCTGCTTGATCAGGACTGGCACAGGGCTAAAAAGACCACCACCACCACAACAGCAACAACAACCTTATCATACATTGAAATCTTTGAGTAAGACAGAATCAGCTTTGGAGTTCTGTCTGTGCCTTAAACAATTGATGAATTATTGAGTAGATAGAACCAAGTATGTATAAAAATATATGTGCATGTGTGTGTGTGTGTTTATATTGCACTATAATTTTTTTCCTTGTATGTATATATA
>NC_069010.1:2289907-2292961 GCF_001194135.2 Octopus bimaculoides
ATATATATATATATATATATATTATTGTGTCTGGGGAGAGTCATTCTCTTTTAGTGCCTTATTACTTACACTCACCGGTTCAATTTCCACTCATTTACTTGTATATTTTTTCTATAATTTGTTTTTGCTTCTTGCAACCTCTGCCATACAAAAACTATATACACGCACACACACATACATATATGTGTGTATGTATGCATATGTATGTGTGTATGTTTAAAATTATATGCCCTTCCCTATATTCTTATATTATACTTCCATATATTGCATAACATCTGTTGGCCCAGTCCCCTCATAATTCGTAAACATGTTTCTTTGCCACACTCTGCATTATCCCCTTATGTGACCTCTATTGAGAGTCTTTTGTACCTCTTCAATCCCTTTTAGCTAATAAAGAAAAGCTTCTTCTTCTTCAGATTATTATTATTATCATTATTATTTATTGTCTTTGCACAGTGGAGGCACAGTGGCCTAGTGGTTAGGGCAGCGGACTCGCGGTCATAGGGAGAAAGAGTAGCAGAGGGAGAGTGAGTATATATCTATATATTACATTCATGTTGAAACAGGTTATACAGGAAAGTGCAGCATTGACAATAAAACATTTGTGAAGCAACAATTTGAGTTTAATACACCGATTTGGACAGAATTATCGTTTTTATAAGAATGGGATGGATCATATCTGAAAGCAGCTCCAGGTGTTGTGAAGAACGAATTTATACGTGGTCTGTTTCTGAGAGCTTATTCTATTGGACCTCTCTGTAATCTGGTGTGATAAACATCGTTTTAATGATTCAGCATTAAGTGCTGCAGCATGCCTTTGCCGATCTTGAGAAAGCCTCATCTCCCTTCTGTCTTGAGACTCCATCTGATGTGCTGCAGCATGCCTTTGCCGATCTTGAGAGAGTCTCATCTCCCTTCTGTCTCTGGGATCCAAAAGACGTGCTGCAGCATGCTTTTGCTGCTGTTGAGAAATTCTCTTCTCCCTTCTCTCTTGAGACTCTATCAGACGTGCTGCAGAATGCCTTTGGTGATCTTTAGAAAGAGTAATGTCCCTTTTAAGACTCTATCTGACATGCTGCAGCACGCTTTGCTTATGTTGAGAACATTTAACGTCCTTTATCTCTTGAGACACTCGCCTTTAGTTTTCTGCACTCCTCCTTGCTTTATAGGTGTTTCTGGAGAGATTACATTTTTCTTTTGGTGGCGTATATTTTTTCAATATTTTAAACCAAAAATTATGTACATAGGAAAAAATATACATTAATCTCCTATTTTTGTAAGCAGTTGTATGTATGTAGTGTGTCTATATTTTTGTATGCAGTGTAAAGTAACCAAATATAAGCAAACTGTAAATGCTTTGCAACTTTGCAACTGCTGCGATAATTATGAACTGTTAATGGAATAGTAGATGTGTATTTTTTTTTTATAACTTGGACCTTCAACATAATTGTTTTTTCTCAAGAGTTTGTGTAGATGTATGCGTTTGTGTGTAATAACGTAGGTAACGGGTGCGCAAACACATGCACACACTCACAGACATACATAGTCATATACAAAATGTGGTGATACGCATACACGCTCGCATACAGACACATGCATATAGTAAGAGAGACGCATAAACAGATACATTCATGTATGTCAGTCATCACATGTATATATGTATGTACAGATGTGTGTGTGTGTGTGTGTTAATAACATACCTAACACAGAAACACGCACAGAGTCTGAGGGGTACACACACTCATACACCCACACATATGCACTCAGAGATGCATACGCACTCATATATGTGACGTTGTCGTCGTTGTGGTTTGAAATGTCCATTACTATCCCATATGCATTGAACGCGCAAACACACCACACACACAAAACCAAAAGAATAAAAGTGAAGCAATATTACACAACGGTTTTCTATAGAGAGAGAAATGTAAATAGTGTATTTAAACAGACGGAGTGCAGAAAATTTAAAATAAGTAAAGTAATGTTGTAGGGAGAACGTACAAATAGCATGAAGACAAAGTTAATTATGCACGACAAAACTGAAATACACTGAAGTCAACACTCAGAAAGAGAGGGTGACTGAAAGAAACAGACATTTGTATATGTGAAAGTGAGAAAAAGAAAAAGAGATAAATAGGGAGAAAGAAAAGGAGAGAATTGCTTGAAAACTGCAGAAATCAAAGGGAGAGAATCAGTTGAAAACTGCAGATTTTTTGAGAAAAACCCATGTGAAAATCTTTTTTTCATGTTGCATTACGCAGGAGCTCTGAGCAAAATGTTATAGTGCATGACCATCCATGGCACATAAGTAATGTGTGTGTAAAGTTTGATGTAATCCTCCATGTCTTCAGCCCTTGTGGCCGATAACAAACAAAAAAAAAAATCATTATGATTATTCACATTAACAATATTGTTAGCATTGCTATTATTGTTGTTGTTGTTGTTATTATTATTATCATTATTATTATTATTATTATTATTATTATTATTCACATTATTGCTAATACCATCAGTATTATTTTAACAACATTATTATAAACATTATTATTATTATTGTTCTTGTTGCTATCATCATCATCATTCTCATCACCATTATTATTAGTTATTATCATTATCATTATTACACCCCCCCACACTTTATGTCTGTCTTTGTATTGTCCCCCCCTCGTCCTTCACTCTGATGACAAATAAATGAAATCATTATAATCATTATTGTTGTTGTTGTCATCATCAAAATCATAATCATCATCATCATCATCATCATCATCATCATCATCATCACTGATATTATTATTATTATCATTATTATTATTATTATTATTATCAATTATTATTATTATTATCATTATTATCATTATTATTATTATTATTATTATCAATTATTATTATTATTATTATTATCATTATTATTATTATCATTATTATTATTATTATTATTATTATTATTATTATTATTATTATTATTATTATCAATTATTATTATTATTATTATCAATTATTATTATTATTATTATTATCAATTATTATTATTATTATTATTATTATTATTATTAT
>NC_069010.1:2295540-2296883 GCF_001194135.2 Octopus bimaculoides
ATATATATATATATATATATATATATATAGAGAGAGAGAGAGAGAGAGAGCAGTATATATGTGTAAATATATATATATATACACACACATATATACATGCACACATATATAAAGTGAAAGAAAGAGAGTTATATATGCATATGTATACATATATATACATATATATGTATATTTATCTGTGTGCGTGTGTGTGTGTGTGTGCGTAAGTGTGTGTGTGTTTGTATACATATATGAGTGGAAGTGGAAGTAAATGTGTAAATTACTTATAAGGTTGTGGCTCTGGGTAATATCTCTCATTAAACTCCTGGTGCTACAGAATCCGGCAGACGAACATGCATATAATTAAGCGCAATTACAAAGTATGAGGAGCATAAAAGGAATCGACTTGTTGGTATTTGATTTGCTTTGTATCCATTATGATGGGTTCAGTGACCAATAATGAAGATCAAAGAACAATTAGTAAATAAATTATAATCGATTAGATCACTCATGGATTGTATCTTTCAGATGGTACTTTAAAGTACCAAGTGTCAGAAGTTCACAGCAATTAAAGATACACAAGAAATGCAAGCCAGCCAATAGAAATGGAGAGGAAGACGAGTCTGGTGTGTAGCAGCAATGATATGGATAGTTAGAGATAAATAATGACAAAAGGGGAAATATTGGTATAAGTAAGTGATTAGATGAAAGAATATTTGCCACTTAAATGTGGCTGACCCCCTAAGGGTGGATGTTACTGTTGCTTACGACATTGAGGGTTCCAGTCGATCCGATCAATGGAACAGCCTGCTCGTGAAATTAACGTGCAAGTAGCTGAGGTTTCCCTTCATGGCAGAATTAATAGTCAAGACTATTTAAGCATTTTATCTGATCAAATTCATCCTATCGTTGCAGAACTGTTTCCAGAGGGAAACGCAATCTTTCAGGATGATAATGCACCAATTCACACAGCTAAAGTCGTTACTGAATGGCACAAAGTAGATTCTAGTGAAGTTGAACATCTTATCTGGCTACCACAGTCCCCAGATCTCAATATTATTAAACGTTTTAGAAAAACAAGTAAGGAGTCGATATCCTCCACCATCATCACTACAAGAAATGGAGACTGTTTTAGCTGAAGAATGGACAAAAATTCCTTTGGAAACAATTCAAACTTTGTACGAGTCCATACCTCAGAGAATTGAAGCTGTAATTACTGCCAAAGGTGGTCCTACACTATATTAAAATAAATTTGTTTGAAATTTTAAGGTGTTTCTATTATTTTGTACAACCCCTGTATATATATATATATACATTCATATACATACATATATATATACATATATACATATACATATACATAT
>NC_069010.1:2302983-2306260 GCF_001194135.2 Octopus bimaculoides
GTTGTGAATGTTTATTGAGCGAAAACACCTAAAGCTCCACGAGGCTCCGGCAGGGGATGGTGGCTAACCCTGCTGTACTCTTCCACCACCACTTTCTCTCACTCTTACTTCCTGTTTCTGTTGTACCTGTAATTCAAAGGGGCCAGCCTTGTCACACTGAATATCTCCGAGAACTACGTTAAGGGTACACGTGTCTGTGGAGTGCTCAGCCACTTGCACGTTAATCTCACGAGCAGGCTGTTCCGTTGATCGGATCAACTGTAACCCTCGACGTCGTAAGCGACGGAGTGCCAACAACAAACATAGAATTGTACTGAAGTAACAGACGTAAAAAATACCAGACCACCACCAGAAAGCCCAACATGCTAGACACAACAAGCAAACGACACTATTTCTAAAGAAACTTCAGAAGTTTTATGATGAGTGTGTGTGTATGTACCAAAGAAAGTGATTTTTACATACCTTTCTTAATTTCAAAAGCAGAAAAACCTGAACAATACTTTCAAAATTGGAGTTCAGCCCTGATTGTGAAGCAATGAAGAAGTGTGTGCATGTATTTGTAGGGTTGATGCGCCAGAGAAACATGTATGAAAATGTACATGCAAATATTGTATTAAAATAAGTTATCTTTACAGACCATGTTTGGAATTATCTATATAATTGATAACAAAGCGTGTAAAAACTGAAATGAAATCCAAGTTTAGTCATATATCGATGAAGTTAGTCAAGTTGTAATGTGTTGTTGACAACATAGTGTCTCCATACATTATATAAATACAGTTACTGCATTTGCTTTTACTCGTTAATAATGCTGGCTAACCTCAGTGAGTGTAGAAATATTCCAGTTAGTTTATTTTACTATCCTCAGTAGATCTTCATATCGGTAATTCTATATGTCTCTATAGAGACTGCATGTTGTCAGTGGAGAAGAAATAATAAATTAATAATGAGAACAGATTTATACATCCAGTTTTATTCTGCTGTCAATCACATCTTTCCATTTCTGCACATACATATGTTTCTGCTGCAGAAACATATGTAGGTGCAGAAATGGGAAGACGTGACTGACTGCAGAGTAAAACTGGATGTATAAATCTCTATTCCCCAATTTGCATATATATATATATATATTTCGTTTTGGGATTTGGTTTGCAATATTCTTTATGTGAGTTCGTGTGTTGAAGCATATTCTGTTGTGTCTGGGGAGAGTCATTTTCTTTTTATGCCTCACTGGTAAAATTTCCACTTATTTCTTATTTTTATTTTCCTTTAATTTTCATTGCGTCTTGCAACCTTTTCAATAGTCATGAAAAGGTTGCAAGACGCAATGAAAATTAAAGGAAAATAAAAATAAGAAATAAGTGGAAATTTTACCGGTGTGTTAAATTATAAGGCACAAAAATTATAATGACTGAAACGAGTAAAGGATAAAAGATAAAGATAATTGTACCGTATCAGGATAATACTCTAGATAGATTATGTCTTCTATTGTCTTCCATAGTTTAGCTAGTTTGTAGTATTTGCTATCTACATTATTCTTCCAACAATTTTTTTAAAAATAATTTAACAACATGGCAACAATGTAAAGATAACGAGAAGTAGACCAATATTTTTTTTCAAGAGCAATTGAATGTAGTTCTTTCTACAACTCTTTCCCTTCTTGATGTAAAGATAAAAATAATAGATACCAACTCTTGAAGTAGTAGAGGTGGCAAGTGCATATAACAAGGGATATATATTCAAAGATGTTCTCCCTTAAGACTATACAGTTGTATTACCTACATGGATTCAAGAAATAGCTGCTTCAGAGAAAAGAAAGAATTTTCAAAATAAATTATGTATTCGATGGTTCTCTGTGAACTTGTAACAAGCATATAGTTTCCAAGATAGCCATGGAATTTCTATGGATACTGGATACCACTGGTTGTATAGTATTTCTGTGGACATATTTATACATAGAAACACTAAAACTAATAGATAACAACTTCCAACGTACAAGAGGTGACAAGTGGATAACAAAATATATAATTTTCAAAGATATTCTTTCCTAGGCTACACCTTCAGTACTACCTGTGAGGACTTTACACAGCCCTAAAGATCAGATGCTTCAGGAAACAATGCATAATTTCAAATGAAATTATGCATTTCATGGTTTTCTGCAAACGCCTGACAAAATAATCATAGAATTTCCATGGATAATGCTAGTTTACATGCCTTCTGAGAACATATTTGTTCATAAGAATACCACAAGTAGTAGAATACAATTCTCAATGTAGAAGAAGTAGATATTATATAACAAAACATGTCCTCTCCTAAAAACTGAATCTTTAGTAGCACCTAAGTCCACATACATAGTTACTACCTCAAGAATCACATTCTTCAGAAAAATTCAGTTTCAAAAGAAGCTCTATATTTTATGGTTCTATAAGCTTCAAACACAATCTTATTGATTTCAAAGTAACTGTGGAATATCCACACCAAATGCTAATTGTATGTGACTACTGTATACATATTTATTTATAAAAACTCTAAAAATAGCAACCAACTCTCGAGGTAAAATTGACTTTAGCATACAACAAAGAATGTAGTTATTCAAAGATGTTCCTTCTTCAGATTCTACCTTCAGTATTACCAATATTGACTTTGCACCATCTGAAGAATCAAGCACTTCATAGAAAACAAAAATAGTGTTTTCAAAATAGTAGTTTAATTCGAGTTGTATATGATTTGTGTGGACATTTATTCAGAAATATGCTAAAAATAGCAGCCAAGTTTCAAGGTAAAAGATATGGTGAGTGTACGACAAAGAAGATGGTCTTTCATGGTGTCCTCTCCTTCAGAAAAAGCAAAAATAGTATTTTCAAAATTAATTATGTATTTTTAATCTTCTGGTTTCGAAAATAAATGTAGAATTTCCATGGATATTGCTAGTTGTATATGACTTCCCTGGACATATCTACTCATGAAAATAACGAGTAGAAGAGGCAACAAATGTAAAACAAATTATGTAGGTTCCAATGATGTTCTTTCCTAGGACTGCATTTTCAGTTGTACCAATGTAAGCTCTACATCATCTCGAGAATCAGACACTTTGGAAAAAAATACATAGGCATGGTTGTGTGATAAGAAGCTTGCTTTCCAATCACATGGTTCCGGGTTCAGTCCCAGAGCAAGTGTCTTCTACTATAGCCTTGTGCTAACCAAAGCCTTGTGGGTGGATTTGGTAGACAGAAACTGAAAGCAGCTCGTCATATATATATATATATATATATATATA
>NC_069010.1:2306608-2310436 GCF_001194135.2 Octopus bimaculoides
ATATATATATATATATATATACATATATATGTATATATCTATGTGTGTGTTTCTTTGTGTCTGTGTTTGTCCCCCCATCACTGCTTCACAACTGGTGTTGGTGTGTTTACATCCCTATATCTTAACAATTCAGTAAAAGAGACTGATAGAATAAGTATTAAGCTTAAAAAATAAGTCCTGGGGTTGATTTTGGTTGGCTAAAACCTGCAGTCAAATGTCGCTGTCAAATGCCACTGTCAAATACTGCAGTCAGATGCCGCAGTCAAATGCCACAGTCAAATGCTGCAGTCAAATGACTGAAATAAGTAAAACAATAAAAGAATCCCAAATGAAACCATGTATTCCATGGTTCTCTGTAAACTTCCAATAATCACGGAGCTCTCAAGATAATTGTAGAATTTGTACATCTAATACTAGTTGCATATGATTTCCATGTTCATATTTATTTATAAAATCACTAAGAATAGTAGAAACCAACTCTTAAGGTAAAAGTGATATAAATATGTAACAAAGAACATTTTTTTTCCATAGATGTTCTTTCCGAAGACTGTACCTTCAGTACTTCCTACGTGGACTTAACACCATCTCAAAAATCAAACTCTTCAGAAAGTTACAAAAATAGAATTTTCAAAATAATTATGTATTTCGTGGTTTCTCTATAAACTTCCGACAATCTTCCAGACATGGAATTTCCATGGATACTACCAGTTGTATATGATTAGAAATATTGAAAATATTAGATAACAACTCTCTGTGTAGAAGAAGTGACAAGTGTATTACAAAGAGTATAATTTTCATGGATGTTCTCTCCTAAGACTGCACCATCAGTACTATCTATGTGGACTTCATACTACCTCAAGTCATACTCATTAGAAAATATTCAGTCTCAAAAGAAATTATGTATATCATGATTCAATAAGCATCTAACATAATCTCACTTATTTCAAAATGACTGTGAAATTTCCAGTATTTCAAGGCTCTCTTTAAACTTCCAACAATCTTAAAGTGTTCGAAATAGCTACAGGCAGCTTCAACATTTTTCCATCTAAGGGGTGTTGCAACCCAATTTTCTATATGCAATTATTTATAACTTTATCTACTTTGAGTTCCGCCATAGAGAACAAAATAATGATTTACTTCATTCTCTCAAAGTTTCTAAATTCTTATAATGTCAGTAGTTCAAGGTGAAAAAGTTGACAAGGAAAGTAGTTTTCAAAGATATTTTTTCCAAAGACTACATCATTTACAAAACGTTTTGGGCTAAATTTCACTGTTTGCATAAAAGGAAAATAAAACACAACACACCACTTCCAAAAATATAAGTATTAAAAAAAAAAAATTTATCAAATAGTTTATGGCTAGAAGATAATAGTTTTCTCAAAGTAGCTGCCCTCAGTTTACACCATGGCCTAAAGACAGCTCCAGAACCTGACACATGCATTCCTCATTGTGTCCATGGGAAGATCTTTAAACATTTCCTTGATCTTTGGCACCATTCTGGTCATGGCATTGCAGGCAAAGTAGTTGATGCCTTTTTCAACTGCACCCCACACATGAAATTACAATCAGGGGAATTCTGAGGCCAGAAATTGGGGCTGGTGGGGTCATAGAAATTCTTCAACAACCATTTCTGACTTTTTCTGGAGCCAAATTTTGCTGCTACACACATGGCCTCCCAGTAGCAACTTTCTCCAGCCAGGGTTTGCCAAAGTTTGACCACAGACTCCAGAAGCTTCACATAGGCATCTGAATTGAGCATAAGGCCCTGTTCAAAGATGTGGAGTTGCATGACATCACTCTCATGGGAGACACACCTGACGGCCACCAGAATCTGGTGAAATTTGGCTTCCTTGATGTCCACATTACCTCTACAGTGTTCACAGAGCATTCTTTTCTACTCTAAGCATAAGGCCTGAAATTATGGGGGAGGTGGGGCCAGTCAATTAGATTGACCGCAGTACACAGCTGGTACTTAATTTATCGACCCCAAAAGGATGAAAGACAAAGTCGACCTCCGTGGAATTTGAACTCAGAACATAAAGACAGACGAAATACCACTAAGCATATCGCCCAGCATGCTAATGTTTCTGCCATCTTGCTGCCTCAATTTTTTATACTCTAGGCTCAAGTCTCAAAATTTGGCGGGAGGGGACCAGTTGATTAGATCGACCCCATTACTCTCAAGTGGTAATTTATTTATCGACCCCTCAAAAATGAAAGGCAAAGTCAACCTCAGTGGAATTTGAACTCAGAATGTATCGAAGGGCAAAATACCACTAAGCATTTCATCCAGCGTGCTAACGATTCTGCCAGCTCGCCACCCTAGTGTTCACAAAGCCTTGAGCAGCAGTCATGATGTCGACATTTTGATACCTAGCACAAATCATCACAATACAGGTAAGTAACTCTTTGCCAATATTTAGATGGCTTCCAGTCTTCCATGTCAGCTAACTTGCAATGAGACTGTTGCCATACATCAACGACTTGGCTTAAATAGTCAGGATATGGATCATATGCAGTTCTTCTATGAGTACTCTTTTACTCTTTCTCTTTCACTTTTTTACTTGTTTCAGTCATTTGACTGCAGCCATGCTGGAGCACTGCCTTAAAGGGTTTTTTAGTCAAAGAAATCAACCCCAGGACTTATTCTTTGTAAGCCTAGTACTTATTCTATCAGTCTCTTTTATCAAACCGCTAAGTTACGGGGACACACCAACATCAGTTGCCAAGCGATGGTAGGGGGACAAACGTAGGCACAAAGACACACACACACACACATATATATATATGACGGGCTTCTTTCAGTTTCCGTCTACCAAATCCACTCACAAGGCTTTAGTCGGCTTGAGGCTATAGTAGAAGACACTTGACCAAGGTGTCTTGCAGTGGGACTGAACCCAGAACCATGTGGTTGAGAAGCAACCTTCCTCCCACACAGCCGTGCCCGCACCATCACATGACCCGGTCATGTGATGGTTTAGCATATCGACCAAGTCTGTTGTTGAGATTATGCAATCAGATCACTTGACAGACTGACCAAGCACAGCAAAATATGTTTGTTCGCTGGAGCCCCTAATCATATTTAAATAGAAGGATCTTTCCTATTTTCACCTGTGAGTTGGGAATCTTCAAGGAGTGGCTGTGTGACAAGTAGTTTCCTTACCAACCATATGGTTCCAGGTTCAGTCCCACTGTGTGGCACCTTGGGCAAGTGCCTTCTACTATAGCCTCGGGCCGACCAAAGCCTTGTGAGTGGATTTAGTAGATAGAAACTGAAAGAAGCCCGTCGTATCTCTCTCTCTCTCTCTCTCTCTCTCTATATATATATATATATATATATATATATATATATATATATATATATATATATATATATATATATACATTTATGTATGTGCATGTATATGTTTGTGTTTGTCCCCACAACATCGCTCCACAATCAATGCCGATGTGTTTATGTCCCTGTAACTTAGCAGTTCAGCAAAAAAGGGGGCTGATAGAATAAGTACTAGGCTTACAAAGAATAAGTCCTGGGGTCGATTTGCTCGACTAAAGGCGGTGCTCCAGCATGGCCGCAGTCAAATGACTGAAACAAATAAAAGAGTAAAAGAGAGAGAGGGGGGATTATTTGCAGGGAGCTTTGACATGCTACTTCTGTTCCTGTCTGCCAGCAAGCAGGGATGTCACATATTTCTTTCCCATCTGCCCAGCACACATCACCAAATTCCAACTGCTTTGAAAAGCAAATAAGTATATTTTCTTCAGACAGCATCATTTCATAAAGCACCAACAGTTGCTGTACCGATTCCTTTAGTGGTTGTGTAAAAC
>NC_069010.1:2314558-2316514 GCF_001194135.2 Octopus bimaculoides
TACTCTTTTACTCTTTTACTTGTTTCAGTCATTTGACTGTGGCCATGCTGGAGCACCACCTTTAGTCGAGGAAATCAACCGCAGGACTTATTCTTTGGAAGCCTAGTACTTCTTCTATTGGTCTCTTTTGCCGAACCGCTAAGTTACGGGGACGTAAACACACCAGCATTGGTTGTCAAGCAATGCTAGGGAGGACAAACACAGACACACAAACATCCACACACACATATATGCATATATACGACAGGCTTCTTTTAGTTTCCGTTTACCATATCCACTGACAAGGCTTTGGTCGGCCTGAGGCTATAGTAGAAGACACTTGCCCAAGGTGCCACGCAGTCGGACTGAACCCGGAACCATGTGGTTGGTAAGCAAACTACTTACCACACAGCCACTTCTGCGCCTGTTGTGAGCCTAAGTTTTATTTGTCTCATACGAAAACGAGCACTGAGGTTCTGCTGCCTTGACTCAGAGCCAAACTCAGACTGGAAAGTAATCTAATTGCTACCCTAATGAGTTGACCTACAACCCTCTCCCTACCTCCTTTCTCTCTCCCTTCCTCTCTCTTTCTCTCTCTCTCTCTCGCTCTCTGTCTGTCTGTCTGTCTCTCTCGCTCTCTGTCTCTCTCTCTCTCTCTCTCTCTGCCATTTTCGTGGTTTACTTCATCATTTTGATGTCTCTCTCTACACTTCAAAGTTCAAAAACAAATTTCATTTGACCTCGAAAGTAGTTGATGCTGCTGCTGCTGCTGCTGCTGCTAATAGTATGCATATGCAAATATATACATATTCATGTTTGTGTGTGTATGTTTGTTTGATAGATAGATAGATAAGCAGATAGATAGATAGATAGATAGATAGATAGATAGATAGATAGATAGATAGATAGACAGATAGATAGACAGAGATAGACAAACAGACAGACAGACAGATAGATTGATATGTAAATAGATAGATAGATAGATATGATTATAATATACATACATACATAATCATACATATGCATATACATATATACACATACCTGTACACATACTTGCATACACACATACACACAAACACACATACATATGTACACACGTTTCCATGTAAATGTGTGTATGTGCATGTGTGTGTGTGTAATAATAAATACATATATGTGCATATTTATGCGAATATACATATGTGTATGCATATATAAATATATACATATGTATTTATATATGTATATATATATTATTATATATATACATATATATGTATATATATATATTATTATATATATACATATATATGTATATATATACATATTATTATATATATACATATATATATATATATATTCATAGATGCATACACATATGTATATATATCTATATACACATATGTGTACACACAAAGACAGACATACAAATATATGTACTTATACGTATATATACACGCACACACACATACATGTGTATATTTACTGGTACATACACATATTTATATATACATATATTAACATATATTTATATACATACATATGTATATACATATGCATACATATGTGTATATATACATATGTACATACATATATATATGTATGTACACACACACACACACTTCCACACACACTTCCACACACACACACATATATGTGTATAGAGACAATAAATACAGACACTGCCATACAATTCCCTGTTAATGATGTTGACTGATTCAAATAAATTCAGAAATCAAAGTAGTTTCCATGTTTTTATGGACACAATTATCACGTCTGCCTGTCCGTCAGCCCGTCTGTCTGTGTTTCTGTCTGTCCGTCTGCCGGACTGTCTGTCTGTCTGTCTGCCTGCCTGTCTGTGTGTTGTCTTTCTGTTTGTCCTTCAGGTATTTTCAATTGTATGCCGTTCGCTTCTTGCATGAATTTACACTCTTTATGTCTGCATACTCACATGCACACACACACACACACACACACACACACACACACACACAC
>NC_069010.1:2317430-2318075 GCF_001194135.2 Octopus bimaculoides
ATATATACATACAAACACACACACACACACACACAGATACGTAATTTTTCTTTGCTTGTGTCAGTCATTGGACTGTGGCCATGCTTGGGCACCACCTTGAAGGGTTTTATGCAAACAAATTGTCACCAGCACTTGTTTTTTTTTTTAACCCATGCATTTATTCTGTCTCTTTTGATGAACTGCAGAGTTAGGAGAATGCACATAAACTAAAACATATTGTCAAGCTGTATTGGGCACAAACACATGGACAGGCACTCACACATAGATACATAGATACATTTGTATGTATGTACTTATTTTTTAAAAGCCTGGTACTTATTCTATCAGGCACTTTTGCCAAACTGCTAAGATGCAGAGACATAAACACACCACCAGCATTCGTTGTCAAGTGGTGGTGGGGAGGATAAACACAGACATAAAGACATACACACAGCTATATATATATATATGATGGGTTTCAGTCCTACTGTGTGACACCTTGGGCAAGTGTCTTCTACTATAACTTCAGGCCAACCAAAACCTTGTTAGTAGATTTGGTAGATATAAACTGAAAGAAGCCTCTTGTATACATATATATATATATATATGTATATATATATTATCCAAAGTGTACAGTCCCTTGTGTGTGTATATATATATATATAT
>NC_069010.1:2319365-2320219 GCF_001194135.2 Octopus bimaculoides
TATATATATATATATATATATATATATATATAGGCATACGTGTGTGTGTGTGTGTGTGTATATATATATATGTTTCTATATCAACTAATGCATATATATACACACACACACACACATATATATATATATATATATCGGCATGCGAGTGTGTGTGTATATATATATATATGTGTGTGTTTCTATATCAACTAATGCATATGCGGCACCAATCAAACTTTCGCTTTGTTTGTTCTCTCTCTCTCTCTCGCTCGCTTTCTCTTTCTCTCTTTCATAGCTTTTCCTCCTTCATAGTCTCTCTCTCTCTCTCTCTCTATTTATACCTTTTTCTCTCTTCCTCTTTCTTGCTTTCCCCCCTTAACCTGCTTTTTTTTATCTACCTTTCTTTCCCTCCTCTCTTTCTCTTTGCTCTATTCCCACACTTTTTCACTATTTCGCTCTATTGCTCCCTTCTCTCTTTTTCTCCCTCTGTTTTCTTGTATTCTGTTCTCTCTCTCTCTCTCTCATTCTTACTCTTGTTCCCTTCCTTTTTCTCTCGTTCTGTCTTTCTTTCTATCTCTTACTCGTTTGTTTCATTTCATTCCCTCTCACCAACCCCACCCCGGGGGGGAACAACTCGATTGCTAGAAATAACAACACGAAATCGCCCTTAAACTTCCAACGTACTGTTTTATATAAACCACCGGACAAACACTCGCTAAAAAGAGGGTGTGGCCTCGGTTGGAATGTCTCTAATCATAGGTCTTCAGGATCATGAGTAACCCAAGCTATAAACACTATGTACATTCATATGTATGTACGCACGTATGTATGTACACACACACACACACACACACATATATATATATATATATATA
>NC_069010.1:2322653-2324188 GCF_001194135.2 Octopus bimaculoides
ACCGGGCATTGTGAGTGTTTATTGAGCGAAAACACCTAAAGATCCACGAGGCTCCGGCAGGGGATGGTGGCGAACCCTGCTGTACTCTTCCACCACAACTTTCTCTCACTCTTTCATCCTGTTTCTGTTGTACCTGCATTTCAAAGGGCCAGCCTTGTCACTCTTTGTTTCACGCTGAATATCCCCCGAGAACTACGTTAAGGGTACACGTGTCTGTGGAGTGCTCAGCCACTTGCACGTTAATCTCACGAGCAGGCTGTTCCGTTGATCGGATCAACTGGAACCCTCGTCGTTTAATATCATGTTGTCGGTTACCTACAACATGCTATTAAATGATAGAAAGATAAGCACGAGTTTCTTGCTACAGAAGAGATACATGACGACACAGCAATATATAAGGGTTGGTGAGAGTAGCTGGGAAGAAGATAAGGATAGTAGCGATGGGGTTGACAGAGCAAACTTTCAAGGTGAACAGGCTTCATCATTCACATTACTACCTGGTCTTTGGGTGCCGTTTGACAGCGTTTGACAGAGGCACTAACCTTCACTCTTGACTAAGTTCATTGAAATTGCTTTGCAGTGTTACGTTAGGTAACAATTTCTGTCTCTATAGATAGATAGACAGACAGACAGACATCTTTATGACGATGACTTTTCCATGCTTTAAATGGATCGGGTGGAATTTTATAAAGGCATATTTTCTATGGCTGGATGTAACATCCTGTCGCCAATCCTCGCCTGTTTCCAAGCAAGGTGATATTTCCCCATGGCCATACATGTTTTTCACGGAAGACTGGAAACGAAAAACACTGCTTGTGTGACGGTGAAACTCATTTACAACTAACGTACGATGTCATGACTAAGAGACACACACACAAACACACGTCCACCTCGTCAGGTATTCGGCGATAGATCTAACTGGTTGGACGTTTCTGTGACCAGGGATCTTTAAGTAATGTAAAGTTGAGTTAAAACTGTTGTGTTTAAGAATCTCTCTTTGCAACCACGCGGTTTAGGTTTCAGTCCTTCTGCGCGGCACCTTAGGCGCAGTCTTCTACCATAGCCCCGGACTGAGCAACGCCTTGTGTGTAAATTTGGTAGACGGAAAACAACCGGTAATGGTTTATTTACGTCCCCGTATTTAAGCAGTTTGGCAAAACTGACTCATAGCATATATTCATAGCATAAAACAAATTCGGAGTTTGACTTAAACGGGTAAACCCTTCGAGGCGCTGCCCCAGCATGGCCGTAGTCCAAAGACGACTGGAGCAAATAAAAGATTTTAAAAAATCTTTTCTTTTATGTTTTTATATTTTATTTGTTTCAGACTTTAGACTAAGGCCATACTGGGGCACCGTCTTGGAGAGTTTTTGGTCGAATGAATCGACCCCACTATTACCTTTTTTTAAAAACTCTGGTACTTATTCTGTCAGTCTCTCTTCCCGAACGGCTAGGTTATGGGGACATAAACACACCAACATCGGTTGCCAAACGGTGGTGGAATACATATGCATATGTGTGTGTGTGTGTGTACG
>NC_069010.1:2326550-2327394 GCF_001194135.2 Octopus bimaculoides
TAACAGCCAAATCTCACAAAACTAGTGTTAGGGTTAGGGTTAGGGTCAGGGTTACGGTTTGAGTTAGGGTCAGGGTTACCCTGTGGATCTATATAAAAACCAGGGGGGGGGGGAATCGAAATTTTGAAATTGAGATTTTTGAAAAAAAATTTTTTCAGAATCGGAATCTCCATAGCCTAAAACGTGGGATTCCGTAAAAGGGGGGGAAAGGTTCAGATTACATATAGTCCATCTGGACCGAAACCATTTCGTTGAAGCACCGCTTAGTGGGACTGAACGCTAGACGACGTGCTTGTGAAGCGAACTTTTTAACCAAACAGCCATTCATGCGCCTAGAATTTTCACTGTTAGACAAATATAAACATTCAAAGCGTACACGGCGGACTGCGAGGAGCGGTGAATTTCTGGCGTGTTATTGGGACGCGTGATTGAGTAAAGGTGTATATATAGCGAATAGTAGAAAAGGGTGTGTATACATAATCTCGTCAGCTGCGATGTGTCATTTATGAACAAGATTCAGCTCGTGTAAGTTTGTTTTCACTCCACTCTGTTCTTCCGAATTGACATGATGCGTGCGTTGTGTGCGTGCGTGTGGGTACACATATAGGTCAAGAAAATATTCACGTACTTATATATACACACACACACAAACAATACATATTGACGCACTGTATTACCATACACGTATATATATATATATATATATATATGTGTGTGTGTTTATGTTATATAATGTTCGTGTGTGCATGATCGTATAACACAAACACACACACACACACACATATACTCTTTTACTTGTTTCAGTCATTTGACTGCGGCCATGCTGGAGCACCGCCTTATATAT
>NC_069010.1:2328653-2329539 GCF_001194135.2 Octopus bimaculoides
CCTATCCGTCATTTAAAGCTGTATGTAGGGTGTGATTTCAGGGAAATCTGGCTGCTATTTTCAGCATGTCATGTAACCCCCGTAGTGGTGGCTGTATTCGTGGTGACGGCGATTGTGCTATTTTGGTTGATGATTTGAATAGTTTAGAGGTGAAAGGTCAGGGTCATAGTTTTCTTTTCTTTTTTTTTTTTGGACCTGACATGTCATTCTTTCTCCCTCCTCCTCTCTCTCTCTCACTTCCACTCACCTTCGTTTCTAAGCTTTCTTTCGTATTTTTTCCCCCTCTCTTTCATTTCTACTCTTTGCCTCTCACTCCAACTCACACAAATCCCTCTTCTGTCTTCCCCTCCTCCTTTGCATTTCTTCTGCCATTCTCTTTAAGCTTCCCCTCCCTCTCCCTCATACCCATCCTCTCTTTCATTCCGTTTCTCTCTAATTCATTCCTTCTTTTTCACTTTCTACCACTTCCTCTCTCTCTCTATTGCTTTTAGTCTTTCTACTTCTCGCTTTTCTTGCCCTTCACCTAATTTCTCCAGCTCTCAACACAAACAACCATGTCGTTCACACTGCACATGTGTAAACATACGTCGCCTCTTTTCAGTCAGTATTTTTGCTAAAAATAGCTGTCAAATCCCATCAAAAATCACTTCCTACGTAACTGTTTGTAAAATAAAGACACATTTATTTAACGATGTGGGCCCCAGATTTACAAGAGTGGCTGTGTGGTAAGTAGCTTGCTTACCAACCACATGGTTCCGAGTTCAGTCCCACTGCGTGGCACCTTGGGCAAGTGTCTTCTACTATAGCCTCGGGCTGACCATAGCCTTGTGAGTGGATTTCGTAGACGGAAACTGAAAGAAGCCCGTCGTATATATGTATATATATA
>NC_069010.1:2330036-2331430 GCF_001194135.2 Octopus bimaculoides
TTACAAGAGTGGCTGTGTGGTAAGTAGCTTGCTTACCAACCACATGGTTCCGAGTTCAGTCCCACTGCGTGGCACCTTGGGCAAGTGTCTTCTACTATAGCCTCGGGCTGACCATAGCCTTGTGAGTGGATTTCGTAGACGGAAACTGAAAGAAGCCCGTCGTATATATGTATTTATGTTTGTGTGTTTTTGTCTCCCCCCCCCTCCAACATCGCTTGAAAACCGATGCTGGTGTGTTTACGTCCCCGTAACTTAGCGGTTCGGTAAAAAGAGACCGATGGAATAAGTACTAGGTTTCCAAAGAATAAGCCCTGGGGTCGACGATTTGCTCGACTAAATGGCGGTGCTCCAGCATGGCCACAGTCAAATTATTGAAACAAGTAAAAGAGTATATAAAAGAGTTATTATTCTATCGGACATCTTGCCAATCTTGCTCAGTTACGGGAACGTAAAAAAAAGCAACACTAGCTGTCAAGTGGTGGCGTGTGTGTTTACACACGCCCGCGCAGTCAAATTCTTAAATCGTACCCAGTGGCCTTGAAAGACGAGAACAGATTGTGCTGTATGGCGTAGCTTGATCTTTGAGTTTAAAACATCACTTTCGCTTTGTAATCACTGATTTTTTTTAATTGTTTAAATATCAAAGCGGTGTCCTAATTTTAATTTAGGCCCTAATCTCTAATCATATCCGAAAAAACCTCACCCATGCAGTACTTGTACCGACTTTTTTTTTTTTTTTTTTTTTTTTTTTTTTTTTTTTAATGTTTTGAGTTCAAACACTACCGAAGTCAACTTTGCTCTTCGTGCTTTCGGAAGTCAATAAACTACCTGTCAAGTTTCAGAATCGATGTAAATCGACTAAACCACCTCTTCATAAAAATTGTTGGCCTTCTACTAAAAATTGAAACCATCATTATTATTATTATTATTTGCTTTTTGGGGTCGATAAACTAAGTATAAGATGAACACTGAGATCGATGCAATCGACACATCCCCACCTCCCCCAAGCTGCCCTTGCGGTAAAAATTTGAAATAATTATTATGTCAGCCTCTTTTACCGAACCGCTTAGCAACAGTGATATAAAGAAACCAACACCGTCTATCAAGAGGTGGAGACACACATACACGACAGGCTTCTTTCAGTTTCCGTCTACCAAATCCACTCACGAGGCTTTGATCGGCATGAGGCCTTAGCAGAAGACATTTACCTAAGGTACCACACAGTGGGAGTGAACCTGGAACCATGTGATTAAGGAAGCAAACCTTTTATCAAACAGCTGCGCTTATTATTTATTAAGTCAGGGTGTCAGGGGGGGGGAGATAGCGTCCCTTGATTCTTTTCAGGGCCCCCAAGACTGGTGATAGAGAGGGAACAAGGAAGGCACTCTCAAACC
>NC_069010.1:2333838-2341680 GCF_001194135.2 Octopus bimaculoides
ATCTACACCATCTGAAATATATTTATAGAAAATATCTTGAAAAAATACTCATTTTTCTGTGAGTTATGAGGAAACAAAGTCGGTGGGGCACTTGTATGTATATATATTCATCTCTCTCTCTCTCTCTCTCTCTCTCTCTCTCTCTCTCTTTCTACGTAGATAAATAGATAGATAGATAGATAGATATGAAGGTAAATGAGTTACTAGGGGCCGATATGTTTCCATTGTATAACCCTTGAAGAAATTAAGGATAATAATATATTTAAGGTCAACTTGGCCTTTCATCCTAGCGGGGATCGATAAATTTAAAGGACCAATCAAGTGCTGGGGTCGCTTTTATCGATTCAACACCCCCTCCTTCTTAAGGCTTGTATCTATGCAAGACATTGTACGTGCGTGCATATATATATTTATATTTATATGTTGCACCTGCAATCAAGGGCGTTCCCGTTGTGTGTGTATCTAGGACTATACTATCTAATGAGCTCTTCCCAGTTGGCCTGTTTAGCCCCGGGTCAGTCTTTTTGCAACGGACCCATGATCAAATGTGTTCCAGTGGTGACCATCCAATTTTGCATTCACACATAGTGTACCTAGGGCTACATTATCTAATGTGCCTCTTCTCGTGTTGTTGTTAAATACCAGGTTAATCTTTAATCCAGCAGATCCATGATGTTCTATCCGTGACCATCCTGTCTTTTATTGAGACACAGTGGTATACGGAGCTACATTGCTTGTTGTGGCTTGTTTAGCCCCCGGCAGTTTTGATCCCGTAGACCTATGATCAATTTTGTTCCAGTTATGATTATCCTATCCTTTTTATTCAGGTAGAGTGTGTCATAGTGTATCTAGGACTACATTATCTAACGCGCCCTTACTTGTGGTTGTTGAACCCCAGAACAGTCCAGATCCAGTGGCGTTCCAGCCGTGACCATCCTGTCTTTTATTCAGACATAGTGTATCTAGGATTACATTATCTAACGTCGTTCCTTCTTGTTGTTTTGTTCCAGATCAGTCCTGATCTAGCAGACCTATGATCAGTGATGTTCCCTCTGTGACCATCCCGTCTTTACTTCAGGCATAATGTATCTTGTACTACATTATCTAATGTGTCCTTCCTCGTTGTTGGGTGTTTAGTCTTCGGTCAGTCCTGATCCAGCTGACCTATGATCAAAGATGTTCCAGATGTGACCATCCTGTCTTGTATTCAGACATTGTGTATCTGGGACTACATTCTCAAATGCGTCTCCCTTTAACCCCCCCCCCCCCAAATGAATAAATAAATAACGAAGAAATACTATGATTTGAGTTAGATTTTGCTGCTATTTCTTGCAGGCAGAGCGACCGCGTATAGGCGCTTCCTCGTTAATTCGAAGTAAACAAAGTTGTGGGTGTATATATATGTATTTGTATGCGTGTATGAATGAATGCAGGGGACTGTGTTTAATGTGTGCGTGTGTGTATAATGTAAACAATTGCATATTGTAAACGGTATATGTGTGTGTGTATAATGCATGTGTACGTGTATCTATGTATAATTACGTCGCATATATATTCATGTATGTATGTACAATTCTGCTGCGTATATACATTTATATATATATATGTGTGTGTGTGTTGATAATGTTTCTGTATAAGAGTTGGGGAGGCAGGATGTCTAAATTTGTTTTCCGCAGTTGTTTCACCGTATGTTGGTTAGCTCAAGACAGTCCGACCGGGACCATCCAGTTTTAATAACGGAGTGTATTTGTACTTTTGTGTTATCTAATGCAGAGGTTTTCAAACTTTTTGACTTGCGGACCCCTTTATATTTCAGGCTTTACCCTTATAAACGCTTATGAAATTTATACATAAATATTTGCTTAAAATAACATATTTTTGCATTTATTTATTTAACAGTGTTTAACAAAATAGGTTTATTGTCAATTAAAAGATTTCGATTAAAAGAACATATATAAAATCAAATTGTCCATAAAAAGTATTTGCTGTCTACGGACCCCCTGTGGTCCGCGGACCACAGTTTGAAAAACCCCTGATCTAATGTGTCGTCGTATTTAAAACCAGTTACGGTGTGGTTTGAGGCAGATTTGACTGCTATTTCTGCCAGTTCGAACGAACTACGTAGCGGCTTCCTTGTGTGTATATGTGTGCGCGCGCGCGCGCGTTATAAGTAGTACAATGCGTATGTGTGTGTCGTAAGAGGACTGAGGACATGTCAGTTAGTGATGTGTGTGTGTGTATGTGTACAATATATCGGTTTACCGGTATGCGTGTGTCTGTGTGTTTCTGTAGTTGTTATGTGGATTGTTTGTGTGTGTGTGTGTGTATGTGTGTTCTATAAGCAGCCTAGTGTCTGTGTATGTTTGTGTGTGTGTGTGTGTGTGTGTGTACTTTTGTTTTGAAAGAAAGACCTGTCCCTCTGTTTAGTATATGCGAGAGTCGTGATACTTAAGTTTAGTACGGGTTACATTTAACTGAGTGGGGGCGTGAGTGACTAAATCTGTTCATATAAATTTGTGCGCTGATATATATATATATATATATATATAGAGAGAGAGAGAGAGAGAGAGAGAGAGAGAGAGAGAGAGAGAGATTGATACATTTATAAACATATTGTGTTTATCAGTTTCTGCGCACATTAGACACACCAGTCGAAAGATTGGTGTGTATAACGGGCGCATACACAAAAACACACACATACATATCTTTTTTGACAGAGTACGTGTTTAGCTTTTACAAGAAAAGAGTTGATAGTAACTTCGAAGTGAGTGTCAGGCTTTCCCTTGTAAAAGCTTCATAAACATGTACTTTCACTGAACTGTAAAAAGTATTCGTTAGCCCATTAATCTAATGCAGAGTTGTAGTATTAACACCAGCCCCTCACTTTGGTACAATACCCCACAAGCTGAAGTGGGGTACCGTAACAGGGTGCGGCACTAGGGGCTATGGAGCAAGAGATTAGGAGTTGGATGAGGACTACTGATGCCTGTCCACCTGACCATCCCTAAAAAGTTACAATTGAAAGGTACAAAAGTTGCTACCTGTATTCAGAGCCCCCTACACCCTGTGGTCTTGAAACGGGGAATATATATATATATATATATATATATATATATATATATATATATATATATATATATATATATTTATGTATGTGGCTGTGTAGTAAGTAGCTTGCTTCCCAACCACAACGTTCCGGGTTCAGTCCCACTGCGTGACACCTTAGGCAAGTGTCTTCTACTATAGCCTCCGCTGACCAAAGCCTTGTGAGTGCATTTGGTAGATGGAAACTAAAAGAAGCCTGTCATATATGTTTGTGTATGTGTGTGTGTGTGTGTCTTTGTGTCTGGGTTTGTACCCCTACTACTGCTTGACAGCCAGTGCTGTGGTGTGTTCACGTCCTTGTAACTGAGCAGTACAGCATAAGGGATTGATAGAATAAGTACCAGTCTTAATAAAAACTATAAGCACTGGAGTCGATTCATTCGACTAAAACTCGAAGGCTGTGTTCCAGCATGGCCACAGTCTAAAGACTGAAACAAGCAAAAGAATATGTGTTTGTGTGTGTGTATGCTTTTATTTGTTTTAGTCATTTGACTGCGGCCATGCTGGAGCACCGCCTTTAGTTGAACAAATCAACCCCAGGTCTTATTCTTTGTAAGCCTAGTACTTATTCTATTGGTTCCTTTTGCCGAAAGGCTAAGTTATGGCAACATAAACTCACCAATATTGGTGGTCAAGCGATCGTGGAGGGGGATAGACAGACACACCCAAACACATATATGACTGTCAGAATGATGTAGATGCCTCTGATGAGAACCCAATAAGGTTTGAAAATTGATTAAGCATGTGGTTGAGAAGGAAATGTCTTACCACACAGCTGCACCTGTGTCTATTTATGAAAATAAATTTGAAAAAATTTAACCTTTGAGTAATATATTTCCATTTTATGATACTTAATACTTAGGTATTTAAACTGGCCATATCAGGCCCAAATATTGTGTTTTATATTCAAGTGAGCCAGATCTGGCCTCTCACACCCACCATACAATGTCAATCTAGAAATTAGCAATCACATTGAAATCTTGAAGCTGTGAGAATAATGCATGATTAATTCAAAACAATGGTGAGAAAGGAACATCTGACATTTGACCTCACAGGGGGGACGACAAGGGACCAAGACTTCTGGTGGTTTGCTGTGCTTGAGAAGTAAAATTGTGGTTACCCTTGCATACAGGCATGTCCCCCGACATCCCTTTTCAACTGAGCAATCCTAATCTTGTGGACTCATGGGTGCTGGTGCCACCCATGCCAATGGCACATAAGAGCGCCCATGCTGGTGTCATATAAATGCAACCAGTACACTCTGTTTAAATGGTTGGCATTAGGAAGGGCACCCAGCCGTAGAAACCATGCCAAAACAGACACGGAGCCTGGGCAGTTCTTCAGCTGGATAGCTCCATGTCAAACCTTCCAACCCATGCCAGCATGGAAAACAGACATTAAATGATGATGATGATGATGATGAATAAATAAGCATTACATTTGACAGGCTAACTTGAATGCTAAAGGGCTGATAAATGACTTTCAAATTCATCTACATATTCATTCTGCCTACTCGGGATATGCAAGTCTATTTTTATATTTTGTTTCATTATTAGACTCGGTGGGGGAGTCTACCCCTCTCCTTTGAAAGACATAGCGAGACTGAACCCAAAACATTGTGTGCATGTGTGTGTATGTGTGTGCATATACTCTACTGGCCCTCCATTGGTTACAATGAGGGTTCCAATTGATCCAATCAGTGGAACAGCCTGCTCATGAAATTAACATGCAAGTGGCTGAGTACTCCACAGACACATGTGCTCTTAATGTAGTTCTCAGGGAGATTCAGCATGACACAGAGTGTGACAAGGCTGGCTCCTTTTGAATTACCGGTACAACTCATTTTTGCCAGTTGAGTGGACTGGAGCATTGTGAAATAAAGTGTCTTGCTCACGGGCACAATGCACTGCTAGGAATTGAACTCACAACCTTAGAACCATGGGCCAAAAACCCGAACCACTAAACCACACGCTTTCACACACACACACATTGGTACATATGTGTGTGTGTTCATGCGTGTTTGTTTGATAACCAGCATTGGTTTGTTTACATCCCTGTGACTTAGCAATTCAGCAGAATCTGATAGAATAAACACTGATGGGTGTGGGCTAATTGCGTGGAATAAGCTCTTCAAGACAATGAGTGGTGTCCTAGCATGGCTGAGCAAATAAAAGACCGAAAGATGAGAAGAATAGTGGTTAATGATGCCTGTGTGGAGGCGCAATGGCCCAGTGGTTAGGGAAGCGGACTCGTGGTCATAGGATTGCAGTTTCGATTCCCAGACCAGGCGTTGTGAGTGTTTATTGAGCGAAAGCACCTAAGGCTCCACGAGGCTCCGGCAGGGGATGGTGGCGAACCCTGCTGTACTCTTTCACCACAACTTTCTCTCACTCTTACTTCCTGTTTCTGTTGTGCCTGTAATTCAAAGGGTCAGCCTTGTCACACTCTGTGTCACGCTGAATCTCCCTGAGAACTACGTTAAGGGTACACGTGTCTGTGGAATGCTCAGCCACTTGCACGTTAATTTCACGAGCAGGCTGTTCCGTTGATCGGATCAACTGGAACCCTCGACATTGTAAGCAACGGAGTGATAACAACAACAAAATGATGCTTGTAAGCCTCTTGTCTCCATACGACCAATGTTGTGTTGTCCTAGAAATGCATCTTAACGCTATGGAGGGTTGCAGCCTGAATGCAATCCATGGTTCTAAGAGCCGAGAACAGGAACTGCAAGGGATTTCTATCCAACTACCACAAGGTCCAGTCCTTGTGATTTCGTGACTTGTATGCCTCAATGAGCCTGAAAGAGATGCCATCAGGGAGCAAGCCCCTGATAACGCCCCTCTTCTTGCTGGATAAGTCAAAAGACAGAAGATGGAATAATATGGACCACCTCTTCCGAGAGGCAAAAATGGGTCTGTGTAGAGCTAACACCCCTACCTAGAAAAGGGTAGTTACAGAAGCATCAATGACAATTCAAAACCACGAAGCCCTGGGAGAAGAAAGCCCTACATGGAAGAACAAAATCCAAAAGGAAGCTGTAAGGCTGGCCCCTCCACCTCTTCTGACCATCAGGAGACAGACTAGAGTTGAGAACAGTGGAAAAAAGTTACCAATGGCCTATGCTCTCCAGGGAGTGAAGGGCTTAAGTAATTTTCATCCAACCCCCTCTAATCATCATCATCATCTTGTTTAATGTTCCATGCTGGCATGGGTTAGATGGTTTGACATGAACTGGTCGGGCAGGCAACAGCACCGGGCTTCTGTGTCTGTTTTGGCATGATTTTTACGGCTGGATGCCCTTCCTAACACCAACCACTTGTGGACAGAGGAAACAGAGTGCTTTTTTATATGGCACGAGCACAGGTGGGGGTCAGTTTTGGCATGGTTTTTACAGCTGGTTGCATTTCCAAATGCTAACCACTTTGTGGGCTGGACTCTTTTCATGTGGCACCAGCACTGGCAGGGTCACCGAGTAACTTGCAAGACAAGGATCCCTTTGAGAGGGGAGAGGACATTGAAGGAGGAGGTGATCTTGTGTCAGATGATGAAAGGTTAGAATATGACGGAGACAGAAACAGGTGTCTTGCTGTAGGAGAGGTAACAAGGTTACCTGAATTTTGCCAATCCATCCCTCCCTATCTTCCGTTAGTGTTTTGATAACCAACGTTGGTGTGTTTAAGTCCCCGTAACTTAGTGGTTTGGCAAAAGGGACCGATAGAATAAGTACTAAGCTTACAAAGAATAACTCCTGGGGTTGAGTTGTTCGACTAAAGGCGGTGCTCCAGCATGGCCACAGTCAAATGACTGAAGCGAATAAAAAAATATGTATATGGGCGCAGTAGTGGCTGTGTGGTAAGTAGCTTGTTTACCAACCACATGGTTCCGGGTTCAGTCCCACTGCGTGGCACCTTGGGCAAGTGTCTTCTACTATAGCCTCGGGCCGACCAAAGCCTTGTGAGTAGATTTGGTAGACGGAAACTGAAAGAAGCCCGTCGTATATATACATATATATATATGTGTGTGTGTGTTTGTGTTTGTGTTTGTCCCCCCACCAACGCTTGACAACCGATGGTGGCGTGTTTACGTCCCCGTAACTTAGCGGTTCGGCAAAAGTGACCGATAGAATAAGTGCTAGGCTTCCAAAGAATAATTCCTGGGGTTGAATTGTTCGACTAAAGGCGGTGCTCCAGCATGGCCACAGTGAAATGACTGAAGCGAAAAGAAAAATATGTATTTGAGCATGTGTGTCTATGAAATAGCACCAATAACACTGTTTTCTTCCTTGTGTGTGTGTGTGTGTATTAAGATTAGGAGAATGAAAAGTATAAAAGGAGGGGGAATTCTATAGGTGAGCAAAATACAGTGGGTGTTGTTTATCAGGGAAATGATTTGTAAGGCAGTGGAGATTAGGAAGGTGTGATGGATACAAGACAAATAATAGATTATGTGAAAATAGATAGAGGCGGGTGGAGGAGAGGGGACAATATATATATATATAGATATATGTAAGAGAGAGAGGGTTGGGTTATTGGATGGGAAATGGATTAAGAAGGGAGAAGAGGAAAGAGATGGGTAAATTGATAAAGGGAGAGAGAGGTAGGCATGTAGAATGATGGATAGAAACATACCTACATAGATTGACACAGATAGACATGTAGAAGTTGATGGGTTTATAAATGGATGAGTTCTGGCTCGATTACTTAAATGGTAGGATGTATGGATAGATGAATCTAT
>NC_069010.1:2342218-2344291 GCF_001194135.2 Octopus bimaculoides
ATAGCCTTGGACTGACCACGTCCCCTTAACGCAGCTGTTCAGCAAAATAGACTGATAGAACAAGTGCTAAGCTGACAAAGAAGCAGTCCACAGTCAAGTAAAAGAATATACACACACACACACATATATATATATATATATATATACACACACACACACACATGCACATATATATATGTACACACAGATGTATGTTTTGATAAGTGGATGAATAGCTTTATGTATAAATTGATTGCATAGATTGAAAAATGAATATACTTCTGTATAAATTTGTATGTGTAGATGAATGTATAAATGAATATATGTATACTGTTAGATAAATCTATAAATACATGTGTATATAATATATATGTAATAAAGTTAAGAATGTAGTTATCGATAAGTGGACAGGTCTGTGTGTTTGTTTGTATGTATGTTTATAAATGTACGTGTATGTGTGTGTGTGTGTGTGTGTATATATATATATATATATATATATATGTGTGTGTGTGTGTATATATGCATATGTATATATACGTGTGTGTATATGTATGTGTATATATGTATGTGTTTGTATTTACCTGTTTATATGTATACAACACATACATGTGTGTATGTATATATGTGAATATACATGTGTGTACGTATGTATACGTGTTTATATGTATACACACATGCACATATATATGTGTGTATATATATATGTATGTAACAAAAAAAGACAGATGGATGAAGTAAATATATGTAGAGTGAGGTGGGGCGGACTGGGTGCATTCGCACTAAGGGAAGATGCTCTGCCTTGTAGTTACATCTGTGTCAATGTCTGCACATGACTGGTGTGTGGTGGTGACCTTGACATTCTGTACTTAGGGTACACGATTCCCTGCTCATTCAGTATCTCTCTCTCTCTCTCTTATATATATGTTTGTCTATCTCTTTTCTCTCTCTCTCTTTTCTGTGTATTTTTCTCCTACTTATCTTACTTTCTCTTTCATCTCTACATTTCTCTTTCCACCTTTACTTTCTCTCTCTTTCTCCTATATTCTCTTCTATCTCTCTCTCTCATCTACATATCTTTCTGTTACTCCCTTTCTCTCTCTCATCTACATATCTTTCTGTTACTCCCTTTCTCTTTCTCATCTACATATCTTTCTGTTACTCCCTTTCTCTCTCTCATCTACATATTTTTCTGTTACTCCATTTCTCTCTCATCTACATATTTTTCTGTTACTCTATTTCTCTCTCTCATCTACATATCTTTCTGTTACTCCCTTTCTCTCTCTCATCTACATATCTTTCTGTTACTCCCTTTCTCTCTCTCATCTACATATCTTTCTGTTACTCCTTTTCTCTCTCTCATCTACATATCTTTCTGTTACTCCATTTCTCTCTCTCATCTACATATCTTTCTGTTACTCTCTTTCTCTCTCTCATGTACATATCTTTCTGTTACTCCCTTCCTCTCTCTCATCTCTGTGTTCTTTCTTTCTCTTCCTACTCCCCCACTCTCTGTATCTTTTACCTTCTCTCCTCCATAGTCATATGTCTTTCTCGTATCTCTCTCTCTCATTTTCTTTTGCTCCGTCATAACTCTTTCCTTATAAACTTTCGTTCTTTCCTCCTCTTTCTCTCCTCTTATACTTTTTTCTTTCCCCCTCTCTCTCTCTCTGTACTTGTTTCTAGATCTTTCTCTCTCGCATTGACACGCTCCCTCTATCTCCTACATTGTTTTTCTCTCTTTCACTCCCCTCCCCAACTCCGTTGATATGGGCAACATGTATGTGGTGATGGGTGGGAGTGGCGTAAGTGATTGGTGGTGGTGGCGGCGGAAGGTTGTTTAACCCTCGGTCAGCCCTAGTTCAGTAGACCTTAATTTACAGGGGTTCTTAGTCGTCACCATCCCGTTTCATTGTAAATATCAAAGGCTCTTTTACTATTTTACTCTTTTACTTGTTTCAGTCATTTCACTGTGGCCATGCTGGAGCACCGCCTTTTTTTAGTCGAGCATATCGACCACATGACTTATTCTTTGTAAGCCTAGTACTTATTCTATCGGTCTCTTTTGCCGAACCGCTAAATAACGGGGGGGGACGT
>NC_069010.1:2344467-2345477 GCF_001194135.2 Octopus bimaculoides
ACCGCCTTTTTTTAGTCGAGCATATCGACCACATGACTTATTCTTTGTAAGCCTAGTACTTATTCTATCGGTCTGTTTTGCCGAACCGCTAAGTTACGGGGACATAAACACACCAGCATTGGTTGTCAAGCAATGCTAGGGGGACAAACACAAACACACATACATATATACGACGGGCTTCTTTCAGTTTCCGTCTACCAAATCCACTCACAAGGCTTTGGTCGGCCCGAGGCTATATAGTAGAAGACACTTGCCCAAGATGCCACGCAGTGGGACTGAACCCGGAACCATGTGGTTGGTAAGCAAGCTACTTACCACACAGCCACTCCTACGCCTATGACTAGCTATATTCTTTAGATTTGGCTGCTATTTTCTGCAGATCAAGAGACCGCCGTGAGTTTCTTTGTTGGTTGAAGTTCTTAGTGTTTAGCCCCAGGTAAAACTTGATCCAGCCGATCCATAATCAAAGGCGTTCTGATTTTGACCATCTCGTCTCTTTTCCTACATGCAGAAACAGCATTGTCTAGTTTTTTTTCCTTTTCGGAAAACTTAAGACGGTAGCATGTGATTTGAAGGGGATTTGGCTGCTATTTTTAGCAAGTTGAGATTCGTTCTGACGTTGCTCGAGCGGGCGATGGTGATGATGGTGATGACAGTGTAAGAAGAGGAAGTGGTGGTGGTGGTGGTGAGGATGTTTGAGAGGGAGGGGGTTGATGGTCGTAGTAGTAGCAGTGGTGGGAGGAGTAGTGATGTTAGTGGTGGCAGTAATGATTGATAGAGCGAGTGTTGGTAGCGGTGACGGTGGTGGTGGTGGTGGTGGTGGCGATGATTTTTGTTTAGGCAGCTGATGGTGGTGGTGGTCGTTGTTTGTTAGTGTTGAAGGTTAACGGTTGTTGGTGGTGGTGGTGTTAGGAGTGGTTTGTTGAAGGTCGTCTGTTTTTTAAATGTGTGTGTGTGTCTGTGTGTGTATTCCTATACATTCATATATGTACTTATTTACGTATATCTAT
>NC_069010.1:2346014-2348491 GCF_001194135.2 Octopus bimaculoides
TGTGTGTGTGTGTGTGTGTGTGTATGTATCTTGACAATGTGTCCTTATTTGATTTATCACTATATATACCCACTCTGGTGTTTATTGCGTGTGTATATAGTCTTGTCGTTTTTTCCAACTCTTTTACTTGTTTCTGTCATTTGACTGTGGCCATGCTGGAGCACTGCCTTTAGTCGAGCAAATCGACCCCAGGACGTATTCTTTGGAAGCCTAGTACTTATTCTATCGGACTCTTTTTGCCGAACCGCTAAGTTACGGGGACGTAAACACACCAGCATCGGTTGTCAAGCGATTTTGGGGTGGACAAACACAGACACACAAACATATATATACATATATACTACGGGCTTCTTTCAGTTTCCGTCTACCAAATCCACTCACAAGGCTTTGGTCGGCCCGAGGCTATAGTAGAAGACACCTGGCCAAGGTGCCACGCAGTGGGACTGAACCCGGAACCGTGTGGTTGGTAAGCAAGCTACTTACCACACAGCCAACACTGAATATGCTTGCCTCATAAACGTTTACGTATGGACGTACTTATGTATGTTTGCATGCAGTGTCGGATTTACCATTGCGCTTAGATGTGCACGGGGCCTCGTTGACCAGGAAGGGGGGCATTTTCTTGCCCCTATTCCCACATTTTTTACGATGAATACCTGACTAGCTAAGTAAAGGGCCTCCCTCATAACTAGCACGGGGCCTCATTTGTCCTAAATTCGGCATTGAATATATATATATGTATGCATGTATGTAGGCATGTATGTATCGAGTATACATAGGTGTATATGTGTGTGTTAGTATGTATGTGTGTATTGGTCGGTATGCCGGACCGGATTAAGACCCATAGAGACCCTAAGCACTTAAAACATTTCGGTGCCCCCTTGTATATGTAATTCAACGTGGAGGCGCAATGGCCCGATGGTTAGGGCAGCGGACTCGCGGTCATAGGATCGCGGTTTCGATTCCCAGACCGGGCGTTGTGAGTGTTTATTGAGAGAAAACACCTAAAGCTCCACGAGGCTCCGGCAGTGGATGGTGGCGAATCCTGTTGTACTCTTCCACCACAACTTTCTCTCACTCTTACTTCCTGTTTCTGTTGTACCTGTATTTCAAAGGGTCAGCCTTGTCACACTGTGTCACGCTGAATATCCCCGAGAACTACGTTAATTTCACGAGCAGGCTGTTCCGTTAATCGGATCAACTGGAATCCTCGACGTCGTAAGCGACGGAGTGCCAACAATGTAATTCAAAATAAACCATAAAATAAACATTTATTTTTTCAAAATGGAACAAAACTAAAATAATGTTACGGAGATGTACTTGCCTAGCAAGTGACCTGATCTGAGATCGTGTGCTGAAACAAAAACAATTGCAGCGTGGAAGGTGTTTATAAGCCATTTAATTTGTCAAAATATTTTCGTCGCTTTGAAACCGCGACCTGTTCACTGACAAAATTCTGTGCTGCACGTTTATTTTGTATATTTTCATTTCATTTATATTCGAAAAGTTTTCCACTTTGTTTAATTGCAAACATTAATGACTGTAGAAATAACTTAACGAAATAATTTAATTGCGAAGTCTTTAATCAGATCCTCAAAATTAATCTCACGAACCACATCTGCTTCTTATACTTAGTAAAGATAAGGTATTCAGCCTGTCTTGTTACATAGTTGTTCTGATGGTTTTTTTAAAAAAAATATAGTTCAAGTAAGAAACTGAACGTTCGGGTGAGCAATTTGTGAACATTAATGTCAGAAATATACGAAAAGCAATTTCTATATTTGGAAAGGTACACTCAATAATGTTCATTTTAGCAAGTTTAAAGTTATATCATTTGTGCCGTTCAGTAATTAACCGTTTTTTTTTATGCTTCCTTTAGGCACTAAGTGCTTATTTTGCTTAATGGTTAAAACCAGCGCTGTTTGTGTGTGTGTAGGTGAGCGCTCTGCAACCGGTATGTCACAGCACGCTGGTGTGCCACGAGACGATGCTATGTGTGCCGCAATGTAACCCAAATACAATTCATTTTCCCTATACTTGTAGTTATATTTTTAGTTTTAGGTGTGCCACTGAATTTTGAAAAGAATATAAGTGTATCGCAAGTGAAAAAAGGTTGCGGAGCACTGGTGTAGGCAAGCAGGTATGTGTGTATGTATCAATGATGTGTGTGTATATATATATATATGTGCGTGTGTGTGTATATGTATATATATATGTGTGTGTATATATATATATATATATATATATATACATGTATATGTATGTATGTATATATATATATATATATATGTAATTAAACCTTGGGAGAGGCATTATGCCGGTAATAAACACACGCACTGGTTCAGTCCTTTATTAATTTATATAGCTTTTTGTTAAATTATTTCATTGCACTCTTGCAATCTCTTCAGTAACTTGTCTCTCCACTTCCATTTATTTTGAATATATGATCTGGCGTTGTTTTGAAACTGTTTGGTATG
>NC_069010.1:2355728-2359337 GCF_001194135.2 Octopus bimaculoides
ATAAGGGTAGAGAGGGAAGTGTTGTCTTCTAACTCAGGGGTTTTTTAACTTTTTGACTTGCGGACCCCTTTATATTTCAGGCTTTACCTTAGGGACCCCCTTATAAACGCTTATGAAATTTATACATAAATATTTGCTTAAAATAACATATATTTTTACATTTATTTATTTAACAGTATTTAACAAAATAGGTTTATTGTCAATTAAAAGATTTCGATTAAAAAACATGTATAAAATCAATTTGCCCATAAAAAGTATTTGCTGTCCACGGACCCCTGTCTTGTCCTTGCAGACCACAGTTTGAAAGCCCCTGTTCTAGCCAGTTTGCTAAAAGGTGAATGAAAGTGGCGAGAATGGTATGAGTGAACGGGCCTGCCCTGAACATACGTCTGTAGTTGGAAAAAAGAAGACTTGTCCCATAAGTCAGGGTACCCATGGTTTTTATGAGCAGCCCTCAAATATCTCCTATTGAGGCTCATTGTTGATTTTTTAAATTTTGTTAGTCTTGTTTACACACAAAACCCTCACAACAACACACTCACACACATTCTTTGTTTTGTCTTGTACTGTCCATAGTGCTTTTCTTAACGTAAACCCTTGTGGTTGATAAAGAAATCATTATTATTATTATTATTGAGTGAGAGAGCAGGGCATGCCGTCAAAGTGACACTGGGGTAAAATATACGAAGCCCATTATACCCATCATGACTACCCTGTCTGATAAGGATACACCAGGCACATGAATCACAACCATGTGTGTGCGATATAGTGGTCTCATATCAAGATAAACAGCGCATGACCTTGCAGGTGGGGCCAAGTTAGAATTTTCTTCAAGTCAAGTAGCCCATCCCGCTCAAAAGGTCCCTGAATAAGGGTTGTTTAAGGATGTTGAGCGAAACACCCATGTTTCCAAAGGTGGATTATTCAAACCCCAAAGAATTCCTCTCAACACATGGCTATGATGTTCCCCCACTACTTGTGTTCATGATCAGAGATGCACATATCGTCAGCCAAAAAGGGACATGCTCAACTGGTTAAGGTCAAACAACTGACAAGCAAATCTGTGGTATTCAGCAGAATATTTGCTGTAACCTATCTTTTTATACCAAGACAAAACAATGTACATGATAACACTTCCAATCAATTAAGATCAGATTATTATTATTATTATTGTTATTATTATTATTATTATTTAAGTGGCAAGCTGGCAGAATCGTTAGCATGCCGGGCAAAATGCTTTGTGGCATTTCATTCTTCCTTACATTCTGACTTCAAATTCCACCAAAGTCAACTTTGCCTTTCATCGTTTCGGAGTCAATAAATTAAGTACCAGTTAAGTACTGAGGTTGATGTAATCGACTATCCCCCACTCCCTAATTTCAGGCCTTGTACCTATAATAGAAAGGATTATTATTATTATTCAGTAGTTTTATTTTTATAACATGCTTTCACTTCACTACCGAGCGCAGCTCTGTGTGCCTTGGGTATGTGCTGTGGTTTGCTGTGATGCTCTTATGGTTACTGTATTGAAAGTGTTTTGCGTAGGATGTGTGCAGTGCCCTGTAGTGCAATTTTCTGTATGTTATATAGAAAATTATTATTATTATTATTATTATTATTATTATTATTATTTTCCATGCTGACATGGGTTGGACCATTTGACATGGAGCTGGCCATTGTTGTTGTTGTTGTTATAAAGGTAGCAAGCTGGCAGAATTGTTAGCATGCTTAGCGGCATTTTGTCTGCTGCTATGGTCTGAGTTCAAATTCCACCAAGGTTGACTTTGCCTTTCATCCTTTCAGGGTTGATGAAATAAGTACCAGTCAAGAACTGGGGTCGATGTGATTAACTTGTTCCCTCCCCACAAATTTCAGGCCTTGTGCCTATAGTTGAAAGGATTATTATTATTATTATTATTATTATTGAGTGAGAGAGCAGTGCATGCCATCAAAGTGACACTGTGATAAAATATATGAAGCCCAGTATACCCATCATGACTACCCGTCTGATAAGGGTACACCAGGCACATGCACCACAACCATATGTGTGCAACATGGTGATCTCATATCAAGATAAACAGCACATGAACTTGTAGGTGGGGTCCAGTTAAAATTTTCTTCAGGTCAAGTAGCCCATCCCACTCAAAGGAACCCTGAATAAGGGTTGTTTAACCCTTTAGTATTCAGATTATTTTATCAAGTGTAATGCTTATTTATTTATGTTGATTTAAATAACTCATGCATTATCTTGTAGCTTTGAGATTTTGATGATGTTATTGTTTATTTTTAGCATGGCATTGTAGAATTAATGTAAGAGGCTGGATCCAGTCAGTTTGAATGTAAAACAGGTAGAATATTTTGGGCCGGATATGGCCGGTTTAAATGCCAAAGGGTTAAGGATGTTGAACAAAAATCCATGTTTCCAGAGGTGAATTATCCAAACCCCAAAGAATTCCTCACAACACATGGCTATGATGCTCCCCCACTACTTCTGCTCATGATCAGAGATGCACATATTGTCAGCCACCAAGGGACATGCTCAACTGGTTAAAGTCATACAACTGACAAGCAAACCTATGTTATTGAGCAGAATATTTGTTGTAGCCCATCTTTTTATACCGAGACAAAACAACATACATGATAACACTTCCAATCGGTTAAGGTAAGAAGCCATTGGAGCCACTGCTTGGTATTGCATCAGGGCATTGTTGTTGTTGTTGTTGTTATTATTATTATTATTATTATTGTTGTTGTTGTTCAGTAGTTTTATTTTTATAACGTGCTTTCACTTCACTACCGAGCGCAGCTCTGTGTGCCTTGGGTATGTGCTGTGGTTTGCTGTGGTGCTCTTATGGTTACTGTATTGAAAGTGTTTTGCGTAGGATGTGTGCAGTGCCCAGTAGTGCAATTTTCTGTATGTTATATATATTTATTATTATTATTATTATTATTATTATTATTATTATTATTATTATTATTATTCAATTTCATTCTTTTTTTTTTCTATCTCTTTTCAGGTGTTATCCCACCCCTATTTTCCACCTCTCCAGTATTCACACACCCTTCTTCCGCACACATACACACACAGCTGGCCGATTCAATTCAAACCCCCCACTGAAACAGGAAAAAAGAAAGAAAGAAAGAAAGAAAAGGAATGTCTCCAAACCCAGTGGTGACAAGAAGGACTACAATGAATACAACAGAGAAGACTAAAATGATGACACTAACAACAACAACAACAACATCAACAACAATTCCAAGGAAATCTTGTTCCACCGCTGTCTTTTATGCTAGCACTGTTGCCAATGATGTTGACCGTAGAAGAATCCATCTTCACTTCCACCAACTCAAGGACAAAATCCGTTTAGCAACGCTCATCCAACCAACGACCACTGTGCCTCTGTTGCTGGTCTAAGACTCATTGGTTCCACTCAACAATAACTAAATATTATTATATTATTATTATTATTATTCCTGTTCATATACGCCCGCATGGACTGAGCTGAATCTTCATTCTCCCATTTTTTTGTTTTCAAAACATTGGGTCACACATTTTTGAAATCACATTCTTACACACACACACACACACACACACACACACACACACAC
>NC_069010.1:2359401-2365254 GCF_001194135.2 Octopus bimaculoides
TTATGTTATTGCTGTTGAAATATAACATACACAGAGAAAACAAAAATATAAAACAATAAAAAACTGTATATGCTTGTATTTATATTGAAACATAACACACACACACACACACATATATATACTATATAACAACGCACACATACAATATATGTGTACTTAACTGACAACTAAATTTTCTCTTGCTACCTCTTATAAAAATACATGCATATATAAAGTGTATATATATCATATATCATACATATATATATATATATTTTTTTTTTTTTCTTTCTTTCTGGGCTGAAAAATCTTTCAACAATACATTCATCTATATGTATACATATACACGCCTGTTACCTTAACCCTTTGAGCCCTGGCCTCCTGAACCTTATTTGACCATATACCTGGCTTCCAGATGCACTCCACCGGCAGAGCGGTGGTGCAGTATAGAGCAAAATAAGCCATCCACCGGTAAACCAGTGTTACAGGATCAAAGAGTTAACTCTTTCTGCAGTTGCTTTGCAAGACTTTCAAACTTTGTTGACTTCCATTTTATAAATTTGGTCAAGTTACATAAACAGAAATACACACACACACACACACACACATACATATATTTTTATAGACTATATAAACTGTAACTCTGACTGCCACCCATTCCCCTTTAACAAAATTAGAGGAGGAGTGAGAGTTTAGGTTCAGTGAGGTGGGTTTTGAATTGCACTAACATGATACCCCTTTTCTTCCCTGTGATCTTGATACCCTGTTTTGTTTTGTCTGGCCCTTTCAAACAGTTTGCCTCCAAATAACCCCTGAATGCAATCAGGGATAACAGGCTAAGGGTACATTTGTATACACTCTCAAAAAGAACATTCCTGTAAACATTAACCTACCTAAACTAAACACACACACACACATTTGTGGCTATATAAATATATATTTATATATTCATTCTTCACTGCTGGGTCTTAGAGTAAAAAGATGGAGAGTTTACTCCGTGCCGTACTGACCTCCCCTCCAGACCTTCCTTTGCCAACCAAAGTCGACAATGTCCAGCAGAATACATCCACTCGGGCCACCAGTCCATATTTACATGCGGCATTGACAACCACTCTTCACCATGACCCTCACATTGAACAAAGTCACGGTCATGGTGCCGCTGAGCAGGCCACAGTGTCACCTACTGCTGTCGACAGCAGTGGTGAGGCTCTGGGAGAGCATGAATCAAAACAGAAGGCAGGGGAAGGGGTAAGGACAGTTGCAGTTTGCAACAACAGTGGCATTGACAGTAAGAAGCCATCATCTCTGATCTCAAACAGGCACAGTAAACTTTTGGAAGCTTTGACATCAGATTTCCGACTCTCCACCAGTCGCCTGCGAGCGGCCTTAACTACCCCATTGCTGTCACCTCTACAGTCGTCATTAATGACAACAGCACCTCCGGTGCCACAACCACCATTAGAGACTAATTCACTGGTTAGTTCAGCAGACCCTAACCCACCATCAAATGCTGCACCCTACAAAAGTAAGTTATTTTTGGCCCTTACATCCCCTCTGGAATACTGGGACAAAGACTTGGCTTGTTCAAAAGAACCAAATTCTGTCTCCGACTCAAACAAAACCCATTGCCCCGGAAAGACAAGTGATCGGACAGTTGCTACTGCCACCAAAGCAGTGGGGAAGACAATCAAGCAAGAAAATGCAGCAGAAAGACTTGATGCATCACCAGCAGAGATTGAACCTAAAAACACCACCACCACCACCACCACTGTAGTCACAGGGTGGCAGCAGTGTTACCAACATAGAAGTCCTGGTGATGCCATCAAATCAGAGCTTCCAGTACCTCCTGAGTGTTTATCATCCTCATTTCAACCACCAAGCAAAAATAATGCCACTCCATACCATTCTGAGTTGCACAACACTGTGTTCCATGAAAGTCCTGAATGCACTAAGAGTCGAAGTGCACTTGTTGACAGACTGCAAGCAGCTCCAGTGTGTTCTTTTGTAGATTCACACCGTGAAAGCAAGAAACGAGAAATGCAGTCATGTCCTTTAGGGAGCGGTAAACACTTTCAGTTTTCTCCTGAAGCTGCAAGTTTTGATCAGAAGATCAAGACAGAAAGCACCACATTTGGGATTGGTCAGTCTAGTCTTGAGCACAAGCAGAACCCAACTTGTGCTGTTAAATCCCTTCCCAATGTTACCCAAGTCAGTCATAAACACGATAGTGACTCAGCAGTTTGTGTCGACATCTCTGAAGGAAGACAACTTTGTAAGGAAGAATTTGATCCCCACAACACGAAGAACCTTGTCGGCATTGGAAATACGGAACAGAGTGGAAAGTCTACAGTTTGTGTTGCTGTGTCTGTAGAAAAACAGCTCAGTGAAGAGGAAGTTATTCCACATAATGAAAAGAACGTTGTTAAAATTGGCCCCAAGATGAAGCGTATGCACTTCCGAAAGAAACTGCTCACCCGATCAAAGAGTCCCTCAAGGCCGTCTGGCATTTCTGTTGCCAAAAAGCGCAAGTTCCTGGATCATTGCAAAAGCAGGCTTGAAAATTCCGACCCTACTTTTTCTATGGATTCTTCATCATCACTTCTTGAACACTTGGTGTGTAAAAAGCAGAAGGTGGAAAATGTGACAAAGCAAAATCTAGAGGAAGATGAAGGATCTAATTCTAACTTTGACAATCAAATAATCACAGACAATTCTTCATGTGAGTCATTGGAAAATTCAGTCTCTGATTCTGTAAAGAATGATGACAATTACATTAATGGTGATGGGGTTTCATCTTGTTTGACATTACAGGAAAATCTCCCTGAAAACTTTAGCAAATGCCAAAGAGAATCTATATTGCAATCAACAATCAAGGGGCCCAAGTCAGATGTAAAACCCAGTTGTGACTCTAAATTAGGTTCGGCAAGGAACTCTTCCTCTTCAAGAACACTTTGGGAGAAGAATACGGGTTATCCTAATAATAGTCCAGCTACAAAATCGCAGATACTTCGGGAAGCTTTGACTTCTGCACCAATATCTTTGCATAAACCAAGTTTAGGGTTGATGCCAGCAGTCCCTGAATTCGAGAAGATGAATGGTATGACAACAGATTTGTGTGACTCTGTCACAAATAATCACTCAAGCAGCCAGGACCCATTGACCAAGGAGCAGGATCAGAACAAACAGACTGATGCTTGTAAAACGCCAAATGCAACACTGTCAGCATCAGAAAAACCCTGTAAGCCAGCTGGCAACACAAAACACTCTTCACAACTCTTGTTAGCAGCTCTTACAGCTGCAGATGACTTGAGAAAAACACCAGTTTCAAAACCCATCACGAGACAGACAAATTCTGAAATACTGAGAGCGGCATTGGACAGTTCTGAAAGAGCTGATTCTTTAAACTATCACAGCAAGCATTCACAATTACTACGTGCAGCTCTCATTGCTGTCGACACTAATAAGGCTATTAAGGAGAAGACGCATGAAATTGGCCCCAAAAACTCCAACTCACGCTTATTGCGTGCTGTGTTGACCGGCAAGTACAGTCCTGAAACAGACAGGTTTTGTCACTCAAAAACCTCGTCAAGTCCCCCTTTACCTTCATCTCGGCATCTGTCTGTTGCTTCTATGCCTCTCACAGGAAACAAGAACACATCTGGAGTCAAGAATGTATCACAAGACACCACAAAATCGTCTGTCAACACTGGCAGCTCTCGGGCCAGTGGTCACTCCATATTACGAGCTGTTCTCACAGGTGCTCTTGACGTGCCCCAGCAATCTGTAACAAACAGCTCCAAGGGCTCTGCACCACAAGCACGACGACAATCAAGGAGGAGGAGGAGGAGGAGTGAACTAGACCTAAAGCCAAACCACGGCGGATATTTCCGCAACAGTGACTACAACATGAGCCAAACAATGGAGCTGACTTCTGCCGCAAATGTTAACGACAATCCTCAAACAACAGACATCGCCATGAAAACTGAACAGCCAAAGGAATCAACCAATAATGAAGGCAATTGCGAAACCAAACAACTCCAAAATACTGAGAGCTGTGTTAGACAGCGTCAAAAGACAGGCAACGAATGCATCTACTGTGGTCGGGTGCACTCAAGCGATGACACCCTGTGGTTGTACACAAGTTTGTTTGCCAGCAAGAAACAACATCACTTCTGTCATGTGTGTCGTCAGACTTTTAGCATCACGTGCCTCTTTCTGCAGCACGTGGAGCAGCATCATGATGCTCAGACAAAGTATCGCTGCGAATTCTGTGGCCGCTATTTCGTTCATGTTCTCTCGTACATCATGTGCCGGCTGTCACACATGGACGCACAGAAGGAGGAGGGCAAAGCCAGCAATGACAATGACAGACCATTGGAGTGCCAGGTAAAACACGACGACAATCTTGATGTCCAGAAGGGCAGCAAGGACAACAACAACAAGAGTAACAACAACAACAACAACAATGATGATGATAATAAAATTAACGGTTTTTATATTCCTGCCAATAAAACTAATTACAAAGATAATAATGATGATAATAACAAGAACACTGAAGATGGTGTCAGTGTAGATGGATGTTGTCGGAGGGAATCTGGAGATTGTAAGCTCTGCAAAAATGGACTCTTCCAGCACCGTATAAACTGCTGCCTTCATGAGACCAATGCTACTGCTGCTGCTGCTGTTGATGAAGATGACTGTACAAGAGCGGAAGTCTCTAGTGAAGAGTGCACAGGAAACTGCAGATGTCATTGTGAACTACACCATCTCTGTGACCAAATACACGACATGCCCACCACCACTACCAAAGACAACCATGTCCACAACAGTAACAGCAGCAACAATAACAACTGCTGCAATGATGAGAAAACGTTTCAGTGTATGGCATGCACGAAATGGTTTTTGTCCAGGAAGGAACTGTGCACTCACAAGCAACTGCACTTAGACATTCCAGCTGGTGAGCACCGTCAACATCGGGAGAAGAAGGGCACATCGGATTTCCAAGGCGACCCAGATGCACACCAGTGTTCAGCACCTGTTTTGACAAATATGCATCTTGGCTGCAACTCTTGTGGAGCGCTGCACCAAAGCAGGCAAAAATACAGGACACCTTGTTTGTGGAATAACTGCTCTGGAGACACGGCTGTACAACTGCATTCGGACAGTCGCTGCCTGCAATTGGTCAAAGACTAAGAGAGTGACCAGTGTATCCATGCTACACATGCACCCATAAACACATGCACACATAAACACACAAATACCTGTACCCTGGCTCCTACACACACTGCAGTGGTTTACATGCATACTGCAGCAAGCTAGCAGAATTGTTAGCACACCAGGCAAAATGCTAAGTGGCGTTTCGTCCATCTTTACATTCTGGGTTCAAATTCCGCCGAGGTGGACTTTGCCTTTCATCCTTCCAGGGCCAATAAAATAATAAGTACCAGTTGGACACTGGAGTGAATGTAATCAACTTACCTGCTCCCCTGGAATTGCTGGCCTTGTGCTAAAATTTGAAACTAACATTACATATACATACATATATTACAGTGCTAATTACACACACACACACACACACACCACAATACAGGCATATGCTGCAATGTTATTGCTCACTTACGCACACACCACAATACATGCGTGTACTGCAGTTATATCACACACGCACACATACACTGTTGTGTTAACACAGAGTTACACTAACCCACTTTTATGGACACTAATGCCACATTTGAATAACTGGTCCCTGAGGTATGGAGAGGCAGGAGGGCCCAGAGCTGCAATGTTTTTGGACACAGTGGTCTGTTGTACTCGGGTTTGAAATGATTATAAACAACATTGTCACCAACACACATACATACCTATATATATATA
>NC_069010.1:2365682-2367197 GCF_001194135.2 Octopus bimaculoides
TATATATATGATGCTTTGCTATATCTCTGTCGGCTCTTTATTTTCTGAGTTGTTCAAATCTTGCCCAGGTCCACCTGTGTGGTAGGCTTGATCCATTGCTCATTATAACAACGCCACCACCATCATCACCATCACTACCACCACCACCACCATCTGACACCCTCGGTTGGGTGCCTCTTGTAGAGTCTACTCTGTTGTAAGCATTTGTGCCAGGGCCCCAGTTTGAGGATACCCTCCCCCCAACCACCCACTTTGCAGACACTGTAAAGGATTATGGGATAGGGTACTACCTTCCCTTCTGACTAAATGATTGAAAAAAATATATAAATACATATCTATATTTATAGACATATATATATATATATATATATATACACAGTCATACATACATATATACACATACACACACATATATATACTTTAAACATGTACACATCTTTCTTTCATACACATTCATACACTTTCTGTATATATCTTCATCAGTATCATAACCAGCATCATCATCATCATTAACTTCAATGCTGCCATGGGTTGGACAGGTCTATAAATGAACAACTACGGGTTTTGGTCCTCCCCCATTTTCTTCCATTTAAAAATATATTTATTTTCTTTTTTTTTTAATTTATTTTCTTTTTGGTCTTAATCAGGAGAGGGGGATGGTAGTACCCAGGATTTCTCCTCCCACCAAGACTCCCTCTTCAGTCTCGAATCCTGGGCCCTAAACACTTGCAACAACACCCCAGGGTCACTATCATTGGTGTCCATGGTGACACCAGTGTTGTTAAATTAGATAACATATTAAGTTTAATCATCTGAAAACCAGAGCTGGTTTCCCTTCCTGTTGACCAACAGGTTTCCATACAGTTTCCTTCTGTCAACCCTTAATTCCACTCAGTAAGGTCTTTAGTCAACCTGAAGTGCATGATTTAAATAACAAAAAAAAACCACACTTGCCTGGGATGGAACCTGAAACTGCATAGTTGTGAGGCTGTTAGCCTGACTTCTTAACTACGGCGCCATGTATGTCTATGTGTAACTATATGTGTATGCACTTTGCCACCTCTAATGTTCTAGGTTCAATCCCACTGCATGGCATCTTGGAAAAGTGTCTTCTACTGTAGCCTCAGACTGACCAAAGCCTTGTGAATGGATTTCGTAGAAGGAAACTGATAGAAGCCTTTTATATAGATTTTTTCATACTGAACTACTTGGCAAAATTGTTAATTATTAATTTTATTACTAATTGACGATTCCCTGCCCTATATCTGTATATTTATATTGATGCCTCTAATTGGATGGTTAAACTGTAACCCTTTTATACGGGACTTTTTATGCGGGACTATTTGTGGCGCACATGGAATAGATTCTTTGGAGTGAAGTGTTTGAACTTACTAGCCGATAAATTTTGTAAGTGCCTTCCTCATGTGTTTTTGATGTCGCATGGTCAAAATTCCCATGAGTTATATAGACACTTTCAAATTTATTCGAATATTGTGCTGAAGATCGGAATAGAGT
>NC_069010.1:2367481-2368525 GCF_001194135.2 Octopus bimaculoides
TATATATATATATATATATATATATATATATATATATATATGTATGTGTGTGTGTGTGTGTATCATCATCATCATTTAAAATCTGTCTTCCATGCTAGATTGGGTTGGACGGTTTGACAGGAACTGGTAAGCCAGAAGACTGCACCAAACTTCACTGTCTTCTTTTATATGATTCTTACAACTGGATACCCTTCTTAACGCCAACCACTTTACAGGGTGGACTAAGTGCTTTCTTACATCGCACCAGTGTGTATGTGTATATATGTATATGTATGTATGTACAGGTATACATATGTGAAGGTGCATGGCTCAGTGGTTAGAGCGTTGAGCTCACAATGAGGTAGTGAGTCCAATTCCCAGGCCAGGCTGTATGTTGTGTACTTGAGCAAGACTTTCTAAGTGCAATCCCATGGTCATTCATAACCAAAGAAGGTCTTTACCTTTATATATATATATATATATAAAGTACAAACTTACTTGCAAAAAGGACATGTGCGTTCGATGATGTAATAATGTGTGTATACATGCATATATATTCTTTGTATTTGGGCTGTGTATTGTGTTCTTGAGCAAGACACTTTATTTCACATTGCTCCAGTTCACTCAGCTGTAGAAATGAGTTGCGACGTCACTGGTGCCAAGCTGTATCAGCCCCTTTGCCTTCCTTTCCTTGGAATAACATCGTGACATGGAGAGGGGAGGCTGGTATGCATGGGTTTCTGCTGGTCTTCCATTGACTTTACTTGGACTTGTGTCTCAGAGGTGGGTGCAAAACTTTCTAGGTGAAATTCCATGGTCATTCATGATCGAAAGGGGTCTTTATGTATGCATGTATGTACCCTTTTACTCTTTACTCTTTTACTTGTTTCAGTCATTTGACTGCGGCCATGCTGGAGCACCGCCTTTAGTTGAGCAAATCGACCCCGGGACTTATTCTTTGTAAGCCTAGTACTTATTCTATCGGTGTCTTTTGCCGAACCGCTAAGTGACAGGAACATAAACACACCAGCATCGGTTGTCAAGCAATGCTGGGGGGGGGGGGGG
>NC_069010.1:2368583-2369463 GCF_001194135.2 Octopus bimaculoides
TTTTTTTTTTTTTTTTTTTTTTGCATTTCCTTGCCTTGATGTCCTGCAGTAGTTGTAAATGAGTGTGACTGTCATTACAAGCAATGTCATTCATTTTCAATGTTCTGTGAAAACATGTCTGGCCATAGGGAAATATTACCTTGCTTGGAAAACAGGTGATGGTTGGTGAGAGGAAGGGCATCCAGCTTAACAAATTCTGTCCAACACATGCAAACATAGAAAAGTGGACAGAACAAACATACACATCAAGACACATGATTATACATACATACATGTACACAAAGAACCCTGTATGTTGTTTCTCAACCAGCTAGAAATAGCAGCCAAATCTGTCCACACATAACATCACCCTGCTATCATCTTCAATAAGGGACATACAGGAATAGTATAATCCTTGGTATTCTTTGGTGTTATAGATGGAGCAAACTTTGATGACATCAACCCTAACATATCCTTGAGCCGACAAGAAAGGAGCCTCTACATGATCATAAAATATGCTAGAAATAGCAGCCAAATTTTTCTTGTATTACACCGTAAGACAGACAACACATTAGCTGGTGTAGTCCTTGATGCATGCTACCTGGCAAGGAAAAGGACACCCTACCCCCTCTCCCACCACTACACTGGAATGTCTTTGATCATTGGTATTCTTGACCAGGGCTGACCTGGGGCTAAATAACAAACTGAAATACTCCCTCCACCACCATCACAACAACAGCATGAAAGCTATTACATCAATATCATCAATAACAACGCTACCTTAACTGCATTGTCATCCACCTCCATCATCATCACCATCACAACCAGCTACATTTGAATGAGCCAGTGAGGGCGCACATGCTAGAAATAGCAGCCAAAGTCCCTCGAACCCCCCCCCCCC
>NC_069010.1:2369494-2376401 GCF_001194135.2 Octopus bimaculoides
TTTTTTTTTTTTTAAGGACCACATTGGCCAGTGTAGTCCTTTATGTTATGACTAATATCTTCAATCCTAGATCTGCCCAACCAAAATGATCTGGAGCTAAGCTAAACCTCAAAATTTGTACAAAAGGAACTGCTACATGGTTTTTTTCAGCCTGCTAGAAATAGCAACCAGATCTTAAATTTACACACCACTGTTAAAAAAAAAAGAGGGAAGAACTCATTGGAAATAATATAATCCATAATGCATTATACTTAAAAAAAAGAAAAAACAGGTTGGTTTGTCACAGTTGGAAAGTCTTCAATCAAATATCTGCCCAATCTGGATTTAACCTGAACTTAAACAACATCATCCAAATGAAACATCAAGAATGAGAAAAGCTTCCATGAGATTGCTTCACATGTTAGAAATAGCAGCCAAAACCTTCCTTGAAAGCATGAAATGTCAGACAGGATGATCATCACTGAAAATGTTTACTTGTCTTTGGATGGGAAAGCAGGGGAAGTCATTATCTGCTAGAAATAGCAACCTGACTCTCCTTCAAAACATGAAGGACCCAGTCCATGAAGACAGTACAATACTTAAATTGTCATTATTGGAAATGCCTGCTTTTGGTTGTAGGTCTTCTGGACTTGTGTTGACCTGTAGCTAAACGACAATTTGGCAGAAAAAGCCTCTACCTGACAGAAATAACAGTCAAAACTTCCTTAAAACATGATCTCGGGATATTCTAGTCTGTGAAGACACTAAGTATAAGATTGGATGGTCGTAGTTGGAAAGGCCTTTGGTCATTAGTCTACTGGATTAGTGTTAAGCTTGTGGTTAAACAGCAATGAACAGAAAAGCCCTCCACGTGCTGAAAATAGCAGCCAAATCTTCCTTAAAACATGAAGGACTCATGTTGGGATATTCTAGTCCATGAAGACACTAAGTATAAGACTGGATAGTCATGGCTGGAAATTCCTTTGGATAAGGCAATATACTTACAGAAAATAGCAGCTAAACTTTCTTTACAATATGAAGGACTCATTTGGGGATATTCTAGTCCACGAATAAAACTGGATAATCAAGGCTGGAAGTGCCTGTATAGATTATTGGTTATAGGTCTACTGGGTCTAAAAACAAAAGCATACCTGCTAGAAATAGGCATACTAAGTTTTTTTGCTTTTTTTTTTTTTTTTTTTTTTTTTTTTTGCCTGTGGTTAAACAGCAACACCAACATCTGAAATATTTTCACTCCAACACCTATCACCATCATAAACACCACCACATCATAATATTTCATTCTACTGAGGGAACAGATTTTTTTTTTTTTTTTTTAATTTTCACTGCCATTTTTTTGCACATTGTAAAAAAAAAAAAAAATCTACATCAAAACTTTTCTGACAAATTTCTATCTTTATTTATTTTATTATTACTATTATTATTATTATTATTATTATTTAACAAATTGATTGATTAATAAATAAATAAATACTATCATAAAATAAAATTTGAAAAAAATCAACAAAATAATAAAAAGTTTTTTTTTTTTTAAATTAAATAAAAACAGGAAAAAATAAAGTTATTTTCAGTTACTAAATTTTAAAAAGAAAATTTGAAATTGTTGTTGTCATTATTATTATTATTATGCATAATGTTCTACAGTTTTCTGTATTTTTACATTTACACCAAGGGAGGTAATAACATGAATGGCAAAATACAGAGACAGGGAAGAACTATATTATTCTGCAATTGTATGAAATGTTTAATAATGTCATTGAGCTTTATAAATTTGCTAGCAGAGATACCCCGGCATTGCCCGTGTCACATGGAATTTAAGAATTAGACTTTTCTTTTGTATTTTCTTTAATGAACTGGAATACCTGTGATTCTACAAGATATTCATTGGCCCATCCTTTGTTTCTGAACTCTATAACAATGTACAAGCTAAACTCTGCCCTCCCTTTTTACAGGCCATGCGTTTACTTAGAAATGCTTTCATAACTCCTTACAGTCATCTTCAAATGCCAGGTTCATAAACAGGATGGATTGAGGCATTAGATATCTTGAATACATTTATGTACAAGCATGGCCAGGAATTAAGAAGTTCACTTTCCAACTACATGGATTCAGGTTCAATCCTACTGCATAGCACCTCGAGCGTAGGGTAAGTGTCTTCTGCAATAACATTCAACTAACCAATACCTTGTGAGTTAATTTGATAAATAGAAATTGTGTGGAAGTCGATCCCAGCATTTCTCCATCTCCACTAAATATTTTACTACTTCTAGCCTTTTGTTTCAATGTCCTTTTTTTTTTTATTATTGCCAGGGACACTGTGGAAACAGTAAGAATCTTCCAGTCACCCCCTAGAACCAAACCCAAAGCTATATCCTAGAATTTGCAATCAGAACCAAATATTTCACTGCTACTTGTCTTTTTGTCTTTGGATGTCCATTCTACTGAGTCATCCCATAAATAATGCGGGGTTTTTTTTCAATTTCATGAACTAAAAGTCAGAGGGGGGCAGGATCTGTTGAAAAAATTGCTAAACTTATTTGGCACGGAATGCATGGAGTTATTTAAAATGTGGGATATCCCCATAAGTGTTCTCTGTGGAAATATAGTTGGGATGGTCAAAGGTTCAAATGAAGTCGAAGAACTGAGACAGAACGTGCCATTTGCGGTGATAGACCAGGTCAACAAAGAGCTGGAAAGTCTAGCTATAATTGAGAAAATCAACCTCTCAGACTGGGCAGCACCAACGGTTTGTGTGAAAAAAAAAAGAATAATAAACTAAGAGTGTGTGCAGATTTCTCAACAAGATTAAATGATTTTAGTCGAACACAACTATCCACTACCAAGCCCAGAAATATTTTCAAAACTAAATGGAGGGAAAATTTTCTCTAGACCTCTCAGAGGCTTATCTACAGATACAAGTAGAGGAAGATAGGGCACACCTTTTAACTATCAACACATACCGTGAATTGTATAAATTCAAGCGGCTTCCTTTTGGAATAAAGGTGACACCTGCTATATTCCAGCAAGTGATGGATGCAATGTTAAATGATTGCGATTTTACTATCACATATTTTGATAAAGAGCAAGTCAGTGGAGCAACACTTTGAACACATTGAAAATGTATTCAGAAAAATAAATGAATATGGGTTCAGACTAACAAGAAAAGTGTGAATTTTTGATGAGAAAAATCAAATATTTGGGTCAAGTAATTGATGAAAACCAGACCCATCAAGGGCTATGACAATATGGAATATGCCTCCTCCAATGAACGTCAAAATGCTACAAGTGTTTCTAGGCTTGGTAAACTGCTATCAAGTATATATCCCAAACATACACAATGTAAGAGCTCCACTAAATGAGCTGTTAAAAAAGGATACTAAATGGTTTTGATCAGAAAAATGCCAGAAGGCATTTGAGGAATTAAAAAGTATTTTAACTTCAGACTTGTCTCTAACACACTTCAGTCCAAAGTTGGAAACGATATGGACCACAGATGCTAGTGCGTATGGGGTAGGAGCCGTACTCCTACACAAATGTGATGATAGCAGTAGAAAGGCTATAGCTCATGCGTCAAGGATGCTGTTGCCAGTGGAAAAAAATTATAGCCAGATTGGAAAAGAGGCATTGGCAATTATATTTGGTATCAAGAAGTTCCACAGGTTTATACATGGTAGACATTGCTGACCATTTATGGATCCAAAAAAGGAATTCCAATACATACAGCAAACAGATTACAATGATGGGGCACCATACTACTAAACTATGACTACACAATGGAATATTTACCTTTAAAAAAGCTAGGACATGATGACGGCCTTTCCAGGTTAATACCCAAAAATGGCAAACCATCTAAGGATACAATAATAGTAGCTCTAAGAGCCGAAGATGAAATTAAGAACATAATGTGGAACATTGTACAAGAGTTACCAATAACCGTGGAGGATATAAAGTGAAATGTGTCAAAAGATAAGTTCCTAAATGAAAAAAAAAAAAACACTGGTCAACAAATGGAAGTAAAAAAATGGTTTGGTATGAAAAATCACCAATACATAGATATATATTCAACATGTGACAGCTTTCTGATGTATGCCGAAAGGGTAGTAATACCAGAGACACTACAAAAAAGAATGTTGAAAGAATTTCACATTGGACATCCGAGGACCTCAAGGATGAAAGCACTAATGCAGTTATGTATTGTGGCCAAAGATGGACAAGGAAATTGACAATTTGGTAAAAAGCTGCAGAGGATGTACTCTGGCAGCAAAATTGCCTACTAAAAAATGTGAACCTTGACCAGAAGTAAAAATCTCATGGTTGAGACTACACATCGATTTTGTGAGTCCATTGAATGGTTATTACTATTTAGTAGTAGTTGACAGTTTTACAAAATGGCCTGAAATTGTTAAGTGCAACAGACCGATCTCCCTAACTGTAATGAATTATTTGCAAGATTTGGTATCCCAGATGTGATTGTGTCTGATAATGGAGCACAATTTGTGTCCAGTGAATTTAGGAAATGTTCACAGTAGAACATAATGATAGTGCCTTACCATCACAGCTCAAATAGACAAGCAGAACGTTTTGTAGGTACCTTTAAATAAGCTTTAAGAAAAACAAATAAAGAAGTCACTCTTCAACAATTTTTAAGAGTGTACAGGGTGATACCAAACCTGAACACCAGCAGGAAGCTTCCAGCAGAACTGGTGTTCACAAGGAAGGTGAAATCAGCTTTTGATAAACTGCTACCTGGTGAGGAAAGAAAAAGTGCCAGGTAAGACATATCAAAATTTTTCAAAATTGGTGATAGGGTGTACATGCGGTTATATAAAAATGGAAAACAGTACTGGAAAGAAGGCAACATTACAAAGTATGTAGGTAAAATGATGGATGGGATAAAAAGCAAAAAAGTTATTGAAAAAACGTCATAGAAACCAATGAAAGAAGGAATTCATAGAAAATGAACCAAACAGATTGGAAGTAATTATGACACATTCCAGGTACCAACACCATCAGAGGTGGTTGAACCCATGCATACAAGTGGAAGAACACAGAGTTCCTAAAAATAGATGCCAAAAAGAAAAAATATTAAGTCGTATAAATATTTTTTAAAAATTCAAAAATGGGAGGTGGGGTGAATATAGTAAAATAAAATTACTTGCTTCCCAAAAAAGAAAAAAAACTAAAAGGGGAGAAATTGTAGTGGAAATGGTACATCCCCTCCCACAGGATAAGTGGTATGAACCAGCCACTATCAAATGAGATGATGTCAACCAGTACACAGCAAGTCGTATGTCAGTCATTTTATGAGTCCTCAGTTGGAGTTAAGTGTCAATTAGGTGTTATAGTCGAGTTCGAATCACAGTCAAGGTAGAGAGTTCAAAGTCAGTGTCTTGCAGAGCTATCGGCGATAACGCGATAGATGAAGTGGTGTATTACCATTCCAGTATAGAAGAGATAGACTGTGTCCAATACCAAGAAAATATCGTGGCTACTAGAGTAGATACAACAGCGACAGTCTCAACAGTGGCCACACATTATAACAGGCGTAAAATACCACATCATAACCATATAAAAAAAAAAAAAAAACCTCATTATTTATAGGATGACCCAGTATATGGCACAATACAGAAAGTGTAGAGAGTCTTACAGTCACCTCCTAGAACCAGCTCCCAAGTTTTTATTCCAGCATTTTCCATTGTTACTGAATCTTTCACAACTGCTAGCCTTTTCTTGTTTTGCTGTCTTTTGTTCTCGGAACAATGTGGAAACTATCAGAGATTTCTATTCATATCCAAGTACCCTCTTCCCCAAGACTGCTGTCAGGTTTTGCCATTATTCACCATGTCTTTCACTACTGCCTGCCATATCTTCTTCGAACAACATTCCTTTTTGAGTCCATCTTCAAGTCTACCAGAACCTCCTGACCACACCCAGTACCAAATTTCATCCCAGACTTTCCCATCCCTCACAAAATCTTTATTTTTGTCAGCCTTTTGAGTTTTGGTATTCATTACTCCTTTGCCTCTGCAAAGACAATCAGGTTCCTCAAGTCATTTCTCTTAAGGGCCAGATCCCAGTTTCATTCCCATTTTTGTCATCGCTCAGATGAACTTACAGTACTAGTCATTCCTACTTTTGAAGTCATTGTTTCTTGAGATGCAATAAAGACTATCAGACACTTCCAACTTTTGACATCCTTTCTTCAAGTATTTCTTTGAGTTTACCAGAGCCTTTAAATCATCTCCAAGTGCCAGATGCCAAATGTCATCCCAGCTTTTACTTTCACTCACAAAATCTTTCACTACTGCCAACCATTTCTTCTTTGGATGTTCTTACTTCTTAGGACCCTGTGGAGAGTAGCAGAACCTATCAGCCCTCTCTATCACTTGCCAGGTCACTAGCCTCATCCCAGCTTTTGCCGTCGCTCACAAAATCTTTCACTATCTCTACTCCAAGTCATTTCTTTTCTGGACATCCTTTCTCCTTGTGACCTTGTGGAAACTACCAAAGCCTTGCAGCCACCTCTATCAAGTGCTAGATCCAAAGCTCAATTCCACTTCTGTTATCACTCTAAAAATCTTTCTCTACTACTCTAGGCGTAGGAGTGGGTGTGTGGTAAGTAGCTTGCTTACCAACCACATGGTCCCGGGTTCAGTCCCACTGCGTGGCATCTTGGGCAAGTGTCTTCTACTATAGCCTCGGGCCGACCAAAGCCTTGTGAGTGGATTTGGTAGACGGAAACTGAAAGAAGCCCGTCATATATATGTATGTGTTTGTTCCCCCAACATCGCTTGACAACCGATGCTGGTGTGTTTATGTCCCCGTAACTTAGCGGTTTGGCAAAAAGAGACCGATAGAATAAGTACTAGGCTTCTAAAGAATAAGTCCTGGGGTCGATTTGCTCGAC
>NC_069010.1:2377075-2377793 GCF_001194135.2 Octopus bimaculoides
ACAGACACGTGTACCCTTAACGTAGATCTCGGGGGATATTCAGCGTGACACAGTGTGACAAGGCTGACCCTTTGAATTACAGGCACAACAGAAACAGGAAGTAAGAGTGAGAGAAAGTTGTGGTGGAAGAGTACAGCAGGGTTCGCCACCATCCCCTGCTGGAGCCTCGTGGAGCTTTAGGTGTTTTCGCTCAATAAACACTCACAACGCCCGGTCTGGGAATCGAAACCACGATCCTATGACTGCGAGTCCGCTGCCCTGACCACTGGGCCATTGCGCCTCCACTGACTTATCATGTATGAAAGCCCTTATCTTCATAGTATTCCTACATTGGTGACACAGTCTCTGTACAAAATGAGACAAAATTTGGCATTTAGGATTTTTCACACAGATGTATACTGGTTACAGCTGAGAGAGTGAATAGGGAATGCTATTTCAATGTGAGTATACATGGACATAAATTAATTCCAGCACATAAGGTCGAGAGTTCAATTCCTGGCAACGCACTGTGTCCTTGAGCAAGACACTTTATTTCACATTGCTCCAGTCCACTCGACCGGCAAAAACGAGTAGTATCTGCATTTCAACGGGGCCAGCCTTGTCACATTCTGTGTCATGCTGAATTTCCCTGAGAAATATGTTAAGGGTACAATTTTTCTGTGGAGCACTCAGCCTCTTTAACATTAATTTCACGAGGGAGCTATTCTGTTGATCATAT
>NC_069010.1:2377803-2380206 GCF_001194135.2 Octopus bimaculoides
TATATATATATATATATATATATATATATATATATACATACATACATACATACATACATACATACATACATACATACATATATATATAATGTATGTATGTTTATATATATGTGTATATATATATATATACATATACATATATATATACATACATACATATATATATGGTGGTGGTGGTGGTGGTGGTTTCAGGAGTGATGGTAATAGTTGTGATGGTGGTAGTGACGGTAATGGTTGTTGACATTGGTGGTGGTTGCGGTAGTAGTGATCGTGGTGATGGTGGTGTTTCAAGAGGTGGTGGTGTTGGCACTATTGGTGCTGATTGTGGTGGAGATAGCAGGAGTAATGGCAGTGGTGGTGGTAGTAGTAGTAGTAGTAGTAGTAGTAGTAGTAGTAGTAGTAGTAATGGTGGTGGTGGTGGTGGTGGTGATAACAGTAGCAGTGGTGGTGATGGTGGTAGCAGTGGTGGTGGTAATAGCAGTGGTGGTGGTGGTGGTGATGGTGATAGCAGTAGCAGTAGTGATGGTGGTAGCAGCGGTGGTGGTGGTGGTGATGGTGATGGCAGTAGCAGTGGTGGCGGTGGTGGTGGTGATAGCAGTAGTGGTGGTGGTGGTGATGGTGATAGCAGTAGCAGTGGTGGTGTTAGTGGTGGTGGTGATAGCAGTAGCAGTAGCGGTGGTGTTGGTAGAGGCAAAAGTGACAGTGGTGGTGGTGGCGGTGGCGGTGGTAGTGGTGGTTTTGTTAGGAGAGGCTGTGGTGGTGGCAGTAGTGGTTGTGGTGGTAGTTGTTACCATCACAGTAACAGTAACAACAACAAGCAGCAGATCTTTCCAAAGATGACTCACTTAGCAACAAGTCAGCTGATGCTGATAGCCATGTTTTTCTTCCCCCTATTTTGCATATGTGTGTGTGTGTGTGTATGTTTGTATATATGTGTGTATCGATGTTTGTGTATATGTGTGTGTGCGTGTATGTTTGTGTATATGCATGTGTGCTTGAATTTATATGCATAAAAGTGTGTGTGTGTCTATATGTGTGCATATGACTGTATGTGTATGACCGTAAGCATATGATTGTGTGTGTGTGTGTGTGTGAGTGTCTGTGTGTGCATGTGTGTATATATGTATGCGTGTTTGTATTTACGTGTATGACAGTATGTGTGTGTAATACTGTGTGTATGCATGTTTGTGTATATGCGTATGTGTATGACTGTGTGTGTGAGTGAGAGTGTCTATGTGTATGCGTGTTTGTATTTACGTGTATGACAGTATGTGTGTGTGTGTGTGTGTGTGTATTACTGTGTGTATGCATGTTTGTGTATATGCGTATATGTATGTGTATGCATATTTGTATTTATGTGTATGATTCTGTGTGCGTGTGTGAGTGAGAGTGTCTATGTGTGTGTGTGTATATGTGTATGCGTGTATACATGTATGCGTGTTTGTATTTATGTGTATGACAGTGTGTGTATGCATATTTGTGTATAAATGTGTATGCATATATGTATGCGTGTTTGTGTTTATGTGTATGACAGTAAGTGTGTGTGAATGAGTGTGTGTATGCATGTTTGCGTATAAGTGTGTATGCATTTGTATTTATGCGTATGACAGTGTGTGTGTGTGTGTGTGTGATATGACTGTTTGGGTATGGCTGTCGGTGTATGACTGTGTGTATATGACCTGTATATATGTATGTATACATATACACATGTGACTTGTGTATATGATCAGTGTATATGTATGTATATGTGTATGCACGTTTGCATTTATGTGTATGACAGTGTGTATATATCTATGTGCATGTGTACAATTGTGTAGATGTGTGTGTGTTTGTATTTATGTGTGCAACTGTGTGTGTATATTTGTGTGTGGTTGCATCTGAGTTTGTGCATGAGTTTGTTTGTATGCATGTCTCTGTATATGTGCATGCATATGTATATACATGTTTGTATTTGTGTATGACTGTATGCATATATATATACATATGTGTGTGTGTGTGTATGTATGTAATTGTATGCGTATGTATATTTGTATGTATGTGTATGTCTGTACATGTATATATGTGAGTGTGATCGTGTGTATATGTATGCATGTGTATATGTGTGTGTGTAAGTGTGTGTATGTCTGTGCTTGTATGAGTATGTATGTATGTGTATGTATAACAGTGTATATATCTGTGTATGACTGTGAATTTATGTGTGTATGTAGGTGTATGGGTATAACTGTCTATTCTGTGTATGTGCATGCATCTATTTGTGTATGTGTATATGCATGTATGTTTCTGTATGACAGATTGTATATGCAGCTGCATATATGTGTATAACAGTGCATATACTTCTATATATGTGTATAACATATATATATAGGCGCAGGAGTGGCTGTGTGGTAAGTAGCTTGCATACCA
>NC_069010.1:2380306-2382452 GCF_001194135.2 Octopus bimaculoides
CTATGACCGCGAGTCCGCTGTCCTAACCACTGGGCCATTGCGCCTCCACCCACAATGTTATACACGAATATTAAATCTACTCCAGTATTTCATTGGTAGTTTATTTCACCGACCGTCCCACAATTGACTTCAGCAAGATTTGAACACAGAATGTAAAGAGCCGGTACAAACATTTTTGTCCAACTTTCTACTGATCCACTACCTCAAAAATTTTTGATAACAGTTAACAAGTTGAAAGGAAGAAATAAGCGAAATTAAGAGGCGAAAATTGTTAGATGAAAAACGAAGTTGTTAGTTGAGGTACACCCGAAATACGAACTTCTATTGTCTTTCAATTGAATTCTATTTCTATTGATGATGCTTTATTGGAATATTAAATCGATTTCAGTATTTGATTGGTACTTTATTTCATCGAACCCCAGAAGGATAGAAGACAAAGTCGACCTCGGCGATATTTGTACACAGAACGAAAGAAAAACCAGACCAAATTTTGAAAGGATTTTTTCTTTATTTTTTTCCAACAAAATTTAAAACCTGAAATTATTTACGTGAAAAACGAAACAATTCGTTTAGGTGCATATGAAAAATGAAATCATATTAGCGCCCGAAAGACGAACCTATCTTAGTCTTCCAGCATTATTCCATTCTCATCTAGGATGTTTTATAGGAATATTAAAATCTATTCTAATACTTGACTAGTACTTTATTTTATCACCCCCGGAAAGATGAAAGGCAAAGTTAATCTCGGCAGGATTTGAACTCGGAACTAGAATTAAAAGCAGGTTCGATCGGTGTCCGATCGGTGTTTGATCCTTGAATGCTGGTTAGATTCTGAAGAGGGGACTTTTTATTTATAATTATTTCACAGCGAGACTTTGTATATGAGATTTAGTGTATCTGTTATACATACATATATATATATTAGATACTAAATATACGTAATGTAGAGAACTCTTCTGTGTGGGACGAATAGATTACAACAGCAGCTGTTTTGTGCCAGAGCAGAGGAAAAGGCTTCATTATGGTGAGTTGGTGTATATAATGTATATAGAAACTTTGTTTATTGTTACATATTTTCTGTATTTTACAACTTCAGTTACCTTCATATGCAGTCTAGAATGAATTTAGGATATTGCTGATATACATGGCAAGGAACGACAGACAAATCATTGAGTTTAATTTCTCTTCTTTCTGTAATTAGGGTGTGTTAAGGTAAATTCGTGTTCAGGCTTTATCGTCACATCTTTCTGCATTTTTTAAACCTTCAAATAGCTTGATATACGGTCTAGAATGGGTTTGGGATTCTGTTAGTATTTAGTAGAGCAACATATGTTTTCAAAATAGAAAAAAACCCCCAAAAACATTTAGTTAATTAACTTTAATTACGCTTCTTTCTGTAATTAGGGTGGATTCTGTATGACGAGTTCATTTGCGAGAACTTCGTTTATTGTCACATAGTTCTGTATTCCACGCCCTCATTTAGTATAGAGTCTAAGGTGGGTTTAGGGTACTGTAGGTACAAAAAAAAATCATTAAGTTTAATTATATCAGTTTCTTTTATTAGAGTGCGTATAGAGAATGCATCAGAAAAGTGGTTGATAAATAGCTAGAATGATTTTAAGTTTAAGGATGCTGAATCTGGAAGAGTGTGCGTAATTTAAGGCTCAACAATTGCCAGCTAAATATCGACACAATAACTAGTATTCACCAAACGTATTTTACATTAAATATTCCTACTGTATTTGTTGGCACTCCGTCGCTTACGACGACGAGGGTTCCAGCTGATCCGATCAACGGAACAGCCTGCTCGTGAAATTAACGTGCAAGTGGCTGAACACTCCACAGACACGTGTACCCTTAACGTAGTTCTCGGGGAGATTCAGCGTGACACAGAGTGTAACAAGGCTGGTCCTTTTGAAAATACAGGTACAACAGAAACAGGAAGAAAGAGTGAGAGAAAGTTGTGGTGGAAGAGTACAGCAGGGTTCGCCACCATCCCCTGCCGGAGCCTCGTGGAGCTTTTAGGTGTTTTCGCTCAATGAACACTCACAACGCCCGGTCTGGGAATCGAAACTGCGATCCTATGACCGTGAGTCCGCTGCCCTAACCACTGGGCCATTGCACCTCCACCCGACTGTATTAATTA
>NC_069010.1:2382700-2384055 GCF_001194135.2 Octopus bimaculoides
CAGCACGGTCCCTAACGCGCAGTCGCTAGCTAGTCTTGAGTGGTCGATCCTAACCCTAACCCTATCCCTAACCCTAACCCTAACCCTAACCCTAACCCGCGTGTGCAAATGAATACGTGTTTAGGATTAGGGTTAGGATCGACCACTCACGACTAGCTAGCCCGGACGCGCGACTGCGCGTTCGGGACCGTGCTGCTTTAGTAGTACCCGACTTAACTGCTTCCCCGAAATTGTTTGGTCTTATGCCAAAATTTGAAATCAGTATAATAATCTGACAGAATTTTTATTGTTTTTTTTTATCAATTTCGTTAAATGTTTTCATTAAATTTCTTTAAATGTTTTCCTTGTAAAAAGCAGTAATGACACAAAAAAATGGAAATTATAAGTACCCTGACCCCCTGGTATAGAGACTTCATTTATTATCACATATTTCAGCATTTCGCACGTTAAACTAGCTGGGTACAACAGTCCAGAGGGATGTACTGGCATAGCATATATATATATAGCAGAACAAGTTTTATTATAAAAATACAAATAAACAGAACCACTTGAAGTTTATTTACTCCTCTTTCTGTAATTATTGTGGGTTAGAGAGAATTCGTGTAGAAACTTCGTTTAGTTATCGCATAGTTTTCTATTTCACATCTTCCCGTAACTGGAAATACATACAGTCTAGAACAGGGTAAGGAATCTACTGGTATATAACAAGGAAAGATTTATTATATTAAAAAAAAAAGTGAGGAAGAAACACATAATTGAATTTAATTGCACCTCTTTCTGTAATTAGGGTGGGTTATGTATGATGAATGTAACTGCATGGCCTAGTATTTGGGGTGTTACATGTTCGTGATCGTATGATTGTGGCTTCGATCTTTGGACCGGGCAGTGCGTTGTGTTCTTGAGCAAAGCACTTTATTTCACCTGGTTCCAATCCGCTCAGCTTTAAATGAATCCCGTTCTGGGGGAGTTTTGTAACTCAGTCACTTAACACGTCATGGAAAACGAATTAAGCTTCGGCTTTATGAGTTTTAGAGCTCATGGCAGATTTAATGTACGCTGAGTTTCTGCATAATCTTCGTTTATTATATAGTGTAGTGACACCTTATAGCAGACGACTGTTATATGTTCAATGTCCGGAGTTTTATCCACGCATGCGCAGGGACTAGTTCCGGAAGGAATACAGGAAGAGTCTCATGCGCATGCGTAGAGTTCAACACCCAGTTTTGGCGCCTTTTCTCAGTCTCTTCGTTGACTGATCTCCGTCGAGCCAAGACGTCCAACAGAGCTCTCTCACATGTCAGCACCAGAGCTTCACAAATAACCACGGAAATCATTCAGGAGGCGTCTCAGTAACC